>NC_047526.1:11614414-11914414 GCF_902827115.2 Pseudochaenichthys georgianus
AATACCATCTTTTAAAGAAAGATATTCTTCATATGTCATGTTATCATGGTCCTCTTTTGTCCTAAAAACCTTACATGGATATGATATAGATGAGAGCTCTTCTTCGGGGACATCCTCTCCCCTACTTTGTAACATCCAGTCATTAAGCCCATATCCATTATCCTGGTGATAATAAGGGCAGGCTACATCAGACTTGGTTTTTCTCAGATCCATGGCTAGTTTTTTAACGGTCGTCCTTAGTTTTATATGATTTGCTGAGTGGGTGGGACATATTGCGTTGAGTGGGAAGGCTTCATCTGTAGAAAGTACTCTGTTTGAGGAGATTTCGTAATAATGGCAGTTTGTCATTTTGAGGGTATTTCAGTGAAACAAGGCTGTTTTGAACATTTGACAGATTTATGCTTAAATTCTCTGGTAAAGTTACTGAAAGATACACTTTGTGTATAAAAGCTGAAAAGTAGATAATGACGCGTGCTTTGTGTGTACAGACACACAGAAAACACTGAAAAACACAACAAGAAGGACTGTAATACACATGTATCAGACACGCTCCCCTTGCTAAAATGATGACAACAGTTTTTAGATGTAAAAAAACACTTTTTTTATTTTTTTCACACGCAAAATCAATAGTTATACTGATTGTAGCATCCCCAGGGACAGTCTCCAGCTTAGAATTCCCCATATTACTGGAGATATCGTGATGGAGTTTTTTTCACTTCAGTCAAAATATTCACGTCTATGCTGTTTTCGACGCAAAGATGCATTACATCTACAAACAGAGCATACAATGAGAGCACATGATACACTGTTGATGTTTGTTTCATTTCTGAGATAATGTTACAGAATGTTTCGGAAAATGAAGATTCCAGGACCACTTTAAATGTTTCGTTTACAATCATTTCCCAATGACCCGGAATAGTACTGCCAGAACGAACGATATCCAAAATGTCTTCTAGTTTACAAACTTCAGCCATTCTGCTTACACGGGGGTCACTACTCATTCTGTTTTCAATCGTCCCCATCATCACACTTATTAAACGGGTAAGGACTACATTATGATCAATATATACAGAGCGTTTTGCATAGTAGTTTCCCATTTTTATTTTACTTAAAGAAAAAAGTCACTGCATTGAACAAGTCCCTGGCTTCTTCTCCATCCGACTGCTGTTTGTTAGTCTTCTTCTTCTTCTCCATCCAACTCTGTATGGATATTTCAAGTCTCTCCTTGAGGCATCTGCATTTTACAAGCTTGTGCAGAAAGGCTTCCGAAGCGCGTCCTATCCTCAGTTTATCCTCGCAAATGCCTTTTTCAATAAGACTCTGGTCAATCACTGCAACGAAGTCGGCGAGCCAAAGTCTTTTCATTAACGCTTTGTAATTGTTTCTGAAGAAGAAATCGGGCATGTCATTCCGACAATCGTGTTGCCTCTGGTCGGGGTTACTGCGTCGGCATTCTTTGCAGATTTCTTTCTGTACCGATACATCACCATCTCCAGAATATAAAACAATTCCGATTTCACTGTGTCCCTAAACCGAGACTTCTTGACCCGAGGAGTAGCATCAGCAGCAGTAGTACTGCAAGATTCGGGTTTCCCACATGGTGGTGTCGCTGGTGGACTCTGTTCCTGACTGCAACTCGCGGGGGGAGTCTTGGCTTTTCTCTGCTCCATGGCTAGTTTACAACGATCGTCTTAGTGAGGTTTTTCGTTTTAGAAGATTTGCTGAGTGGAGGGTGGGGCTCATTGCGTTGAATGGGGGAGTCAATTATAGAATTGAGAGTTTTTAGAAAAAAAGTTCTTTAAGCATTGTAGCTTTTTCATCTCATCTCCAGCAATAGGTGACATTTAAGAATAAGTAATAGTTTGTCATGATTTTACGGAAAAAGTATAGTTTATCAGAAATATGGAAAAGTCATTGTGTACAAATAGTATGTTGAAAATCAAAAAAGAAAACTCAATTCAATACAATGTAATGAATATTTTACCCTGTTCTAAAGTTTTACACCCTTAAAGAAAAACCCCTTCCTTACCAAGTACTTCATATTATACCCTTTTGTTAAGTGTTGCGTACATCAGGGTGTATCTCAAAGTATCTTGGTAACATAAAATAACTAAAATATGTAAGTTTATCAGAAAAAAAAACCCATTGTTTAACTGAACAAGTGTTGCATACATCAAAGTGTGTCTAAAAGTATCTTAGTAACACAAGAAAAGAGAAAAAAAGCCTTGATGTCAACAAAACTGTATTTTTCCACTGAAATAGCGTTAAAATAAAAAAAGTGCCTTTAAAGAAAATGTATTCAGACAAAGTATTTTATTTTCAAAAAAAAAAAAAAAAGTTTAAGGTTTTGCATACATAAAAAGTGTATCTTACAGTTCCTTTGTGAGAGAATTACACACAAATCTGCCAAGTGTCAGGGAAAATTGTTAAAATCACAAACTTACCTTTTAGAGAAACAGTCTTTAAGAAAAAATCTAATCAGACTGTACTTCATTTTCTAGTTTTAAGGTTTTGCATCCCTCAAAGTGTGTCTAAAAGTATCTTGGCAAGAGAAAAAAAGCCAAAATCTGCCTTTAAAAGAATCCGAATTCCTTATAAAGTACTTTATATTCACCCAGTTTCAGTTTTCAGACACCAAACTGTATCTAAAAGTATCTTGGTAACACAAGAAAAAGAGTAAGTGTAATTTCTTCGGTAATGTTACAGAATGTTTCTGAAAAATGAAGATTCCGGGACCACTTTAAATGTTTCGTTTACAATACTATTACATATAGAGGAGAGCTCTTCTTCGGGAACATCCTCTCCCCTACTTTGTACCATCCAGTCATTAAGCCCATATCCATTATCCTGGTGATAATAAGGGTAGGCTACATCAGACTTGGTTTTTCTCAGATCCATGGCTAGTTTTCAACGGTCGTCTTGATGGGGTCCTTCGTTTTAGATGATTTGCTGAGTGGGGTGGGACTTATTGCGTTGAGTGGGGGGAGTCAGTGTAGAGTTGAGAGTTTTTTAGAAAAAAGTTCTTTAAGCGTTGTAGCTTTTTCATCTCATCTCCAGCAATAGGTCATCATTTAAGAACAAGTAATAGTTTTGTCAAGATTCTACAGAAAAAAGTCAAAAAAAAAAAGTATAGTACATCAGAAATATGTAAAAGTCATATAGTATGTTGAAAATCAAAAAAAGAAAACTCAATTCAATACAAATTAATGAATATTTTACCCTGTTCTAAAAGTTTTACACCCTTAAAGAAAAACCCCTTCCTTACCAACTACTTCATATTATACCCTTTGTTAAGTGTTGTGTACATCAGGGTGTATCTCAAAGTATCTTGGTAACATAAAATAACTAAAATATGTAAGTTTATCAGAAAAGAAAAAACCTTGTTTTATCTGAACAAGTGTTGCATACACCAAAGTGTGTTTAAAAGTATCTTAGTAACACAAGAAAAAGAGAAGAAAGCGTTAATGTTAACAAACACTGGATTGTTCCACTGAAATAATAAATAAATAATTTCAAAAAGTGCTCTTAAAAAGAACAAATGTATTCAGATAAAAGTATTTTGTTAGATTATTAAGTCCACTATGGTTATATTTAACCCCTAACCCATTTGTATTATATGTTTGTTGTCCTAATAAAGCCAGAGTCACCTGAATTAATTTTGTCTCCAGACCTTTTTTATTTTTTACATTTTGTAACAATCTTAAAACATTTGTGCTTTGACTCTTTTTAAAAAAGTTCTTTTTCATCTATCATTTTCAACCAAGCAGCAAGAGGTCAAATGTAAGAACAAGTAATAGTTTGTCACGATTTTATGGGAAATAGTCAGAGCACGATGTCACATCTTAAAGACAGCTTGAACTGGATAAATGGTTAGTCTTTTTCAAACATACCGTACGTTCTGCATGTTAGTATATCTGGCCCATCGATTTAGACCCTACTGCCTTAGACGTATGCCCTCAATAGGGTAGTCACGCTTTGGGAAGAGGTGTTTCATTTCACAGATCCACCTTGATTGTTATTGTGAAGAGGGACGGGGGAGGAACATTCATAGGATGAAGAAGCATAAACATAACTTGTTTGTAAAACGGACAGCACATCAGTTTCAAGAAAGATGACACCGTGTTTATGCATGACATGCAACATATCTTGAAGTCCTACAAAAAAAAAAAAAGGTACAAGTATATTGTGTTGAAAATATCGCCAAAAGTCGTAATATTGTATAATGTATTAGTTGCATGTTGTATTTTTGCTAGCAATCACTATGTAGTTTTTTCCAAAAATATAATGGAAAAAAAAGCGAGAAAGACAAAAACAAAATACGTTGAAAAGTGGATGAGTATGTCTGTCTCTCGGGGGTTGGTTTGTTAAGAGTCACAGTCTTAAAGAAAATCTGCTCAGAAAAAGTACTTAACTTTCTACCAGTTGTAGAGTTGTCATACATAAAAAACACTATCATAGGTCTAGGAGTGTTTTTAGCTGTAAAATACCTCCACTTTTTAGTTTTCAGCGTACGGTTAAATCTTTCTACCATACATGCCTTTATGTCAATGGCGGTTATATATAATGTTGTATACCATTTTTCTTCAACAAGTTTTGAAAAACTTTATTAAACTTTATTAAAGAATTCTTTCCCCTCAGCTGTTTGTAACTTTTTAGGGATCTCGCTGTGTGTTAAACCTGTATCAAAAAGCTTTGGTAACCTTACCCTTCTTTTTCTTTTTAATGTTTGAGCACAGGTTTTTCTAAATACATTTATGACTGTTAACAAATAATTAAAGCCATCATTATATTCGGACAGCGACTGCATATCGCAGAGATCTGCTTGAAATTGTTGCAGCGGTCTGAGTACGAAAACTCTGTTTTCTTAACAAAATGCACCCGTGTCGACTTGTACAAATGTATATGCGTTATCCTCTGATAAATATTCTCTGACTTTCTATATATATTTAAGTATATTACCTACCTCCCCTCTGTTTACAACATGCTAGGGGGTTTATGACTTCTCCATAGGGGGTTTGGGGTTTTCCCCCTCCCTTATCCTTTAGCAAAAAAGGCTGACTTTTTAAAATATCTGTTTTTTATATGCTTTACTTTGATTTGGAGCACCCAACGGATGGCTGTAAGTTGTCACCGGTGTCTCGCTGATTAAATTCATATCAAGACGTCTCTTGGCCATTTTCTCTCGACTTGAAAAATATTTAAGAGTGACGCTGGCTTTTTATTTAGACAGAGGGAGAGGGTGAGGGGCGGGGAAAGTGTGTCACCATATGTTTTCTCCCCTCATGTCCTGTCATGTCCTGTTTGCAAAAACAGAGAGGTTTAAATATGTGTTTTTTAGATGCTTTTACTTTTGATTAATTTCATGTTATTTGTAATAGCCATATAGTTGAATATATAACCCCAGACATCGCCATTTTTTAGAATCCATTCTTCGTGAAGTTCTTCGGCTGTAGGCGTCTGAACCCGGCATACAAACTGCATTCGTTTCTTGATTGGAGCACCCAACGGATGGCTGTAAGTTGTCACCGGTGTCTCGCTGATTAAATTCATATCAAGACGTCTCTTGGCCATTTTCTCTCGACTTGAAAAATATTTAAGAGTGACGCTGGCTTTTTATTTAGACAGAGGGAGAGGGTGAGGGGCGGGGAAAGTGTGTGTGTGTGTGTGTGTGTGTGTGTGTGTGTGTGTGTGTGTGTGTGTGTGTGTGTGTGTGTGTGTTCCCCCTCCTCCACCATATGTTCTCTCCCCTCATGTCCTGTCATGTCCTGTTTGCAAAAACAGAGAGGTTTAAATATATGTTTTTAAGATGCCTTACTTTTGATTAATTTCATGTTATTTGCAAGTATTTGTAAGTTACATTCGATACTGTATACAGGATTAACCACACAGGAAGTGGTAAGGAGGCGGGACATATATCCTAGGCATATTAATTGATTGAAAACAACGGCATTTTATTTTTCTCATTTTTTTAATTTAAATTTATTTTATTTTTTTATTTTGAAAACCGGAAGCGGGGGCGGGACATCCGCCGGAAGCGGGGGCGGGACATCCGGTCAAACGAGGCGGGACTTCCGGTCGAACGAGGCGGGACTTCCGGTCAAAAGGGGGCGGGGCGACCTGTCACTTTTTCTGCATACTAATGAGATTGAAGTGGCATTTGTATTACTACTTAAATGGAACGTTTCAATGCTGATAGCACCGCACAAAAAATCCTATTTTGCCCCCTTTTGTATAGAGTGATATGCAAAACCTTGGGTATACTATGTCAATAGATTCCCAAAGGGTGAAGTAAAAATAAAAGGTGTTAATGTAAGAGCTCTACAGAAGTAGCCTACTTTGCTTATAAGTGTCACATCTCTACATCCCGATTTGGATTCAATATCATTAAAGACAATTGTAGCCATATGAGCAATTCTCTCACAGAGGAGAATACTGCTTCTAAAGAAAAAAAAATGTTTTGGTAATTCGCATTTGCACATGCATGAGAGCCGTAGCACACATCTGAATTTATCAGAATTCATTTCAGTATGACAGTCAAAGTTATTCAAAAGGTGCCCATAGTATTCAGAATACAGGGATGCTTTGTATTTTATGAAGTTATAAAAAAGACCTGAGCCTACAGTGACAACAGATCCACTGTAATCCCTTCCCTCACAAATACAGTGATTCCTACAGTCAAGGCTCATTTAATATTACCTCACTAAAGCTGCCATTAGGACACACAGCACCCTCAGTGTTGCTCCTGCCTCTCACAGCCAATCACAGTGAGGGGTGTTTGCCCCCGCTGCTCACTGCTGTTATATTGCTGGCGTAAGCCTCTGCAGCAGCCACCGAGGCTGATTCCCATTAGAACAAACCTATTTGGCTTGCATTACAAACCCATTCAATCAGGCAGCCATGCTCTGCCTTTTCGTTTAAGCCCGCAGGCTGAGAGAGTATCCAGCCGCTGCTGCTCAGTAAGTGAATGGGTTATTGCAGCTGAGTCTCCGTATCAACCTTATTTTCTTCTGGGCTTAGAGGGGGAAAAAAACATGTTTTTTCGTGCAATTGTTGTGCAACAATTTGTGTTTATAACCCATTTTGGAAAAAGATGAAGTGCTGTACACTGTGTTGGCTCATGGAATATGCAACAGTTCTGGGTGAGCAGGGTCGATCACCATGTTTGCTGGCGGACAGGTATGGGGGGCCAGTGGTGGAGCCAGAATGACCTCCTGGCATTGCGAGCAGGAGGCTCTTCACAGTCTTTATGCCACGCTCGAGTGTCATCAGTGGCTGAGCTGAAACCACGGAGCAGCGGGCCTCGCATCAGCCAGACGGTGCTACGACCCGGCTGTGAATGGACTTGAGTGACGTGGCTGTAATAGTCCTGGATCAGTTTATTATCACTCACTGCATCACATGAATATGTGATTAGTCTGCATTACAGGACTGACTCTCCTGGCAGCGTCTAGCACAAATGTATTTCTGTTATCCTCCTGTGAATGTTTCCTAATTGCTTATCATACTTTTACTACATTCTGCACTGACTGCATTTGAAACTGGTTTGGTTAAATCCACAAAATAAATAGATGAAGAACTTCTCTAGCAGGTAATATATGTAAAAAAAAAGCATGAATAAAGGTATACAACTTGTGTGTCTCAATTTTTGATTTACGATACTTTCATTTGATGTTTAGAGTCCTTTTAACTATATTTCATACAATACTACTGTATATTGCCACAATTCTAAGAAATAATATAAAAACAATTGCAATAAACATCCCTTGCCCCTCCTCATTTGAACACCTTGCATTTCAACTGTCTGGTCTGTCCAGACACTGGACAGACACTGTCCGGAAGTTTTTCCTTGTACGATGTGAGGGTCTAAGGACAGAGGGTGTTGTATTGTCATACTGATATTTTGTACAAACTGTGAAGTCCACTGAGACAAATGTAACATTTGTGATATTGGGCTATATAAATAAACATTGATTGATTGATTGATTGATTGATTGATTGATTGATTGATTGATTGATTGATTGATTGATTGATTGATTGATGGTCCAAAACCCTTTGGTTACAGCAGTCATTTACCGTCCCCCCAAACCAAACCCTGCTTTCCCCTCGGATCTTGCTGAATTCCTCACACAGCTCTGCTCCATCTCTCCATCTGTATTATTACTTGGTGATTTCAATATTTATGTCGACTCAAACGACTCCAATACCGCTACAGAACTCCTGGACATACTTAACTGTTTCAATATCACACAACATGTTGATTTTCCCACCCATACAAATGGTCACACACTGGACCTGATCTGCACCACTGGCATCGCCATCACCAACCTGAGCACCTATGACCTCACCATCTCCGATCACCTGTCCCTCATCATGGACATCCTAACCCCAACCCCCCTCATCAAGCAGAAGCGCACCATACAATTCCGGAATATCAAGTCCATACCCCTCTCCTCCCTACTGGCTGACACCATCCCTGACTCCACCGTCACCCAGAATGTTTCCCCTACTGACCTGGTCAACACCTACAATGCTCTCTCCTCCTGTCTCAACCAACTTGCTCCAATAAAAACCAAGTATGTCTCTTTCACTCACTCGGCCCCCTGGTACACCGATCATCTCCGTTGCCTCAAAACAAAAGGTCGCCAGCTCGAAAGATATGCTAAACGAACTGGTCTCACTATCCACAAAGACATGTATAGACTGCACCAACAGCAGTACAAAGATGCCCTCAACAGTGCACGCTCCTTCCACTACTCCTCTGTAATACAATCTGGCAGCAATAACCCAAAGTCCCTTTTTTCAACTATTAACAAGCTCCTCAACCCCATGGACAATATCTCCAACTCCTTCACCACCTCAAAGTGTGAATCCTTCCTCTCATTCCTCCAAAGCAAAGTTGAAATAATACACAGCAACATAGCCCACTCCTCCACCACCCATCCTTTTCCGGAACCTGCCTACCCTCCTCCTTCCAGGCACCCTTTTACAGCCTTCAGACAAATTACCTCACTGGACATAGTTGCCCAAGTCACCGGCATGAATACCTCAACTTCCATCCTGGACCCCATGCCCTCCACCCTTGTCAAGGCCTGCCTCCCCAACTCACTCATCTTATCACCACAGTCATTAACTCCTCTCTGTCCACTGGACTCGTCCCCCCTGATCTGAAACTCGCTGCTGTCACTCCCATACTCAAAACACCTCAACCCTGATTCCCTCAATAACTACCGGCCCATCTCTAACCTCCCATTCCTGTCAAAAATTCTGGAGCGAACAGTTGCCTCCCAACTAAAATCCCATCTGGACTACAATAACCTTCATGAACCTTTTCAATCTGGTTTCCGTACTCTCCACAGCACATAATCTGCCCTACTCAAGGTGACCAACGACATTATCCTCTCTGCTGACTCTGGTTCCCTCTCAATTCTCATTCTCCTTGACCTAACAGCCACATTTGACACGATCAACCATTCCATCCTCATCAACCGTCTCCAGTCTTCCATTGGCATAACCGGTACTGCCCTCTCCTGGTTTAAATCCCATCTCTCTGACAGACATCAATTCATCTCCATTAACAACTCCAAATCCCCCACAGCCCCTGTCAACCATGGCGTCCCTCAGGGTTCTGTACTTGGTCCCCTTCTGTTCATCATCTACATCCTCCCAATTGGACAAATCCTCCGTCAACACCAACTCCAGTGCCACTGTTATGCTGATGACACACAGCTCTACCTCTCAACAAAATCAATTTTTCCAACCACACACTCCCAGCTCAGCACCTGCCTCACTGACATTACAATTTGGATGCAAAACAATTTTCTAAAATGTAACTGTGACAAATCGGAACTTATAATCATTGGCCCAAACTCACTTACCCGCTCAACCCAAGATTTTTCTCTTACCATCAATGGCTCCATTGTCCACCCCTCCACTCACATCCGTAACCTTGGCATCATCCTCGACCCCACCCTCACTTTCCTCCCTCACGTCAACCAGGTCACAAAAAACGCTTTCTTCCATTTAAAGAACATCGCCCGCATCAGACCCTCCCTCTCATCGATCGCTGCTGAAACTCTGATCCATGCCTTTATAACATTCCGACTGGATTACTGCAACAGCATACTTTTTGGATCACCTGCATTCACACTAAAGAAAACTTCAATATGTCCAAAACTCAGCTGCCCGCTTGCTCACCTCCACCCGACGCTCCGACCACCTCACCCCTATCCTCCATGACCTCCACTGGCTCCCCATCAAATACTGCATTTACTTTAAAATATTACTTTTCACTTTCAAAGCCCTCAACAACCTTGCCCCCCCCCCCCCCCTACCTCTGTGACCTCATCCAACGATACACCCCCACCCGTCGCCTCAGGTCTGCTGAAGCTAACCTACTGCAGCCCGTCAGGACAAAGCTCCGGACCTGGGGTGACAGGGCCTTCGCAGCAGCCTCCCCCACACTCTGGAACTCCCTCCCCAGCCACGTCACATCTGCCAACACTCTCACATCATTCAAACAATGCCTCAAAACTCACCTTTGCACTCTTGCCTTCAACTCCTAATCAACTAACCCCTTGCCCTTATTCCACCTAGCTTAGCACTTTCTACTTTTGTTGTTATTTTGTTTTACTTGCTTGTAAGCGTTTTGAGCAGCAGGAAAAGTGCTCTATAAATGTAATGTATTATATATGTTATATATATATATATATATATATATACAGTACCAGTCAAAAGTTTGGACACCCCTTCTCATTCAATGGTTTTTGTTTTTAAAAAAAATGTTTTCTACTTTGTAGATTAATACTGAAGACATCAAAACTATGAAAGAACACATGGAATTATCTAGTAAACAAAAAAAGTGTTAAAAATCCAGAATATGATTTTTATTTTAGATTCTTCAAAGTAGCCCCCTTTTGCCTTCTCTCTAGGTTGTCCTCAGACGAGCCCTCCATCGTTGCTTCCAGTCATCCCAGTTCTCCATACATCTGGCCAGTTCATTGGTACTTTGTGCTCCTACGTCATTCTTGAGTACGTCCACGTATGTTTGTGCGGGACGTCCTCGTGACCGATGCCCGTGTGTTGGTTCCCACAGCACCAATTTGCCGGCTGGCAGCATTTGATGCCTTTGGCAATGTCCTGCTAGTCTCATTCTCCTGGCTGCAATTTCTCGCTCACCGTTGGTATTCCCTCGTACAGGATCTTGTTGGTTACATGTACACTCTTGCTGATGTTAAGTACTGCTCGCAACATTCTGGTGTAGCATCCGTCAAGAGACTTTTGCAGGGTTGGCTTCAGGGTCCAGCATTCACTGCCATAGAGGAGAACAGTGTAGGTGATAATGTGGATGAAGCTACTTTACATTTTTATGCGGATGATACTGTAATGTATTGTGCAGGTCCCTCCATTAAAGAGGCTGTTGTTAAATTACAAGCTGTTTTTAACACTATTCAGACTCAGCTCTCTGAACTAAAGCTTCTTTTAAATGTTGAGAAAACCAAGGTAATGCTCTTTTCAAAAGCTAAAAAGACTCCAGAGCCTGTTTTAGATATTGTAACTACGCAAGGAACAAAACTTGAAGTTGTTGCCTGTTACAAATACCTGGGTATCTGGCTTGATGATTGTGTCTCTTTTAAACTTCATGTCAATAACCTGCTAAAAAAACTGAGGGTTAGGCTAGGTTTCTTTTTCAGAAACAAGTCCTGTTTCTCGCTTGAGGCCAGGAAAAGGCTAGTCACTGTGACCTTTTTACCTGTGCTGGACTATGGGGATTTGTTGTATATGAATGCACCTGCCAATTACCTGAGCAAATTGGATGCTGCGTATCACAGTGCTCTGAGATTTGTCACAAATTGTAAAGCGCTTACTCATCACTGTACACTGTATACCAAGGCAGGTTTACCATCTCTCTCTGTACGGAGGCTCAGTCACTGGTACACTTTTATCTATAAAGCTTTGTTGGGTAAACTCCCGTATTATATCTGCTCGCTGATAACACAGAGAGTTGCAAGCAGCTATTGTCTGAGGTCACATGATGTGGTCTTGTTAGATGTGCCAAGAGCAAGGACTGTCTCAGGTAAGACAGCTTTTATGTGCGCAGCTCCACTTGCTTGGAACAATCTTCAGCAAGAATTGAAACTGAGCAATCTCATTCCTCTGCATGTTTTTAAAGCTAGGGTAAATGAAATGCTTGCCGATACAATGGGCACTTGTAAATGTCTATAACTATGTATCCTGTAAATATAATGTATAATGTCCTTTATTGTTTTATGTTTCATGTGGAACCTATATGCTGCAGGTCTCCCTTGAAAAAGAGATCTATGATCTCAATGGGACCAATCTGGTTAAATAAAGGTTTGAAATGAAATGAAATGAACAGACTCTACCGTTGCATAGAAGAAGCTGAGTTTGATTTGACGGGGGAGGTTGGAGTTCCATACACTGGTCATGCTGTTCAGGGCCCTCCATGCAAGTGCCTTCCTCACCTTAAGATCTTGCTCGGTTGAGTTGACCCATGAGCCCAGGTACTTGAAGTTATTGACTTCTTTAAGCACAGTGCCTTCTGTTGTTGTCAGAGGTGGATGTTCTGGTAAGATGTTATAGGTGATAACCTCAACCGCCGTCTGGGGTCACCTGCACCACCCTGGCCCTTATTCCTGCGTACATGGTCTCTATTGCCCGGAGTAGGTTGGGAGGGACACCGTAGGCCTCAAGGATCTTTACCATTGTGCTTCTGTGGATCGAGTCAAATGCCTTTTTGAAGTCGATAAAGCACAGTACAGCAGTCAGGTTATCCTTTTTCACCTCCTCGATGCCTTGATGAAAGCTTTGCACACTGTTGGCTTCTCTCAGTCAAACATGTTTCTCTCAGTCAATTTGTTTTAGAAAGCGACATAGTCTGCTACCCGAAAATATTGAAAAAACGACATATTTTTATATATTCGACATACTGTGTCGTTTTTTTTTAATATTTTCGACATAATACACTATGTCCTTGTTTTTCATATTTTTGACATAAAAACTATGTCGTTTTTTATTAAATAATTTATATTAAATAATTAATAGATTGTTCTAGTTTAAAAAAAATACTATACTATGAATTCTTAGGTATTTTTTTATAACTTTTTGGAGATTTTATAGCACACTTTACAATTACTTATTTTATAACATAATATACTAAACATTTTTTATAGAGGCTTACTAGGCAACTCAATTAAAATAGATATTTCGTCTTTGTACTTAATCTTTACATGAAATTCATCATTGAATTTGTGCTATCAGGAGCGGAGTTACATTTACGAGCAACACTTATCTTTTGCAGACAAAATATTTTTCGACAGATACAAATGTGTCACTTGATATTGCAGTAACGTTCTGTTTTTGATATTTATCAGTTAATGTCTACACACCCTCTTAAATCCCGGACTTTATGAATTCCAACTCAGCACATGTGACTGGAGCAGCACACAACCCCAGTCAGACAGCCTCAACAATTACCTGCCACCTTCACTTATGATCAGATCATTTTCTACAGCTGGTTTTGTCGCAGTAACCTTCACAGCAGCTGAATCGGTTTGAAGTTCACTCGCCTTTTTCTGCCCATCCCGCTTCACTTTTCCATCTGGTCTTAACAGGCAGGGCTGGGGCCGGCCTGGGGCTTTGGGGGGTGGGGGGCCCGGGGGAGTGGAGCTGCAGCTGAGATACTCATTGCTTCATTGGGATTCTCACTGGATCCAATCACACTGTCAGGCTTGGATAGAAGGCCTGTCTCCCTGGGTAGTGGATACAACACTCACACACTCACTCAGAGTGTTGAACATCACTCACTGACACATGGATGGAGATGAAAACAAACGGTGTAAATGTGCACCCACGTACTCACCGCCATCATACGCACTCTCGCGCTCACATGCACGTTGATGTTCTTGACTGAGGTCCCAGTAAAACAGTGTTTTGGTTTGCAGCTCTCATTCACTGCTGTCCCATGTTGGGAAACTAAGCTCTTTGATTTTAAAATATTGTTCCACTTCAGTGATAATCCTCTCTAAATTATGGTAATCTTACTCTAATAATGTTACTCTAATGCAGGGGTGTCCAAACTATGGCCCGGGCGCCAAATGTGGCCCGCGGCGGGACATTTTGAATCGGCCCTCAGCCAATTAAAAAAGTATGATGGAATACGGCCCACAAATGAAACTTGAGCTTTTCTTCTATTGCACTTATTAAATATATCTGTAAACATATATTACACAGTAGTGTTCATGTGTTAATAAGCCCAATTTATAATACATTCAGTCAATTACATTTGAAAATGTGTTCTAACGAATCTAAGTCGATAAGAAAAAAGCCCAATAGCTTATATAAAACTTGAAATATACACTTCCTATTTCCTCTTATGATAATCAATGTGGGGCTCCTGTTGTAAGGGATGAGCTGCTAACAAATTAAATGAAACTCATGTGGCAGATTCAAGTATCAAGCTTAATTTACCTACTTTCGATTGATTTTGCTAACTTATAACTTATGAGGCAGTATACCTCACCTCTAGTGAGCGGCCCGGCCCTTCGAATATTTTTCTGTACGTGAAAAAAGATTGGACACCCCTGCTCTAATGTCAGTAAAATAACAACTAGTAGATCCCAAATTGCTCAAACTGACAATAGACTTTGTTGTTTTTTTCATGAGACTTTTACCAATCATCACTATACGGCATTATGTATGCATGGTAATAAAATCCCCTTAAGTCAAAAAAGTCCTGAGCTGCCAGACCTGCTCTCTAGATCAGTGGTTCCCAAACTTTTTGTGCCCAAGGCACACCAAAGGACAAGTCAAAATCTCAAGGCACACCTATTGTGCAAAATAGCCCTGATAACACGTGTTATCACTCATATGTAAAATATCTGTAAATGTGCATAATTATTTACAAATGCCAAATAAAATGTAACAAAGACAACTATATTACTCATGAAATATTTAGTAACGAAATATTTCAGAAATGAATTTGAAACGTTATCAAATTAGGCTTCATCAAAGCAGCAACACACTCATTTAAACCAGACAGGTCACAACATTAAAAAGGAGACAAAGGAAATTCAGCACAGAGAACTGTCAATGCAAGGAAGCTGCATTGTCCATGGTCCTGAACTACAAATTATAAATGTAACATTTCAGCAGAGTCGTTACTAAAAAAAAGTAATATATTACATATTACTTAAGTATGACACTACTTCGTTACTCTCTACATAAAGTAACTCGTTACTTTACTCGCAGGGCCGGCCCGCCCCTCCCTGCAGGCAGATCACGCAGACTGCTAACGTTTCAAATGTTCTCTTTAGTTCAGTTTCCATCCTGAATGTTTTCCTATCTGACCATGGCTGTTCTCTGTCTCCTGCTATCTGTATATTTTGCGCAGTCTATCTCTGCTCACTCTGTTGCGTCGGCGTGTTCTCCTGCGTGTTGGCCATGTGTTGCACTGGAACCAGACACCGCAAAGAATTAAGCCGAGCACGTACGAACTGCGCATGCGTGAGTGGCAATAACTCTCCTTACCAGCAGGCGGCGGTAGTGTGTATTCGTCATTCAAAACAGGCAACAACCGGAAGACAGAGAAGAAGAACAGACTGTGATATAAACAAACACATAGCGTGTGCGGTAGCTCCACCTTAGCATGTGTTATTTGCAGGTGCTTGTTGAGGTTTGACGTGGTGTCACAGCAGTGGATAACAGCTTCTGGCCTGGACACAGTTTGCACCTCACCGTCACATTCCTGTCTATTCTTCGGACGAACTCAAAATAATGGGCATACGTCCTCCACCCCTCGAGAGTTATTGCTGACTCAGCCATGTTTATGCAGCACTGCAGGTGGAGATGTAGTCGCGCAGATTACGTACATATAAACCTACAAAGTACTGATATAGTAAATAAAAAAATAATTATTTTTATGTAGTTGTATATTGCAATAATAACGTATGGTTGTCACAAAATCCCACGGCACACCCGGACTTGCCTCACGGCACACCAGTGTGCCGCGGCACACCGTTTGGGAACCACTGCTCTAGATGGCACTGTGTCCACCAGGCGGGGGAGCAGCCCGGCTGTTTGTCATGCAGCTGTGACAGCCTGTAAAAGCTTTTGTCAGTGGAATTGAAGATTTAGAGCCCAGATTAGCGCATTCATATCTTGGCAGTTAATTAAGGCTGAGGAGCTAACTGAAAGCCCTGGCTGCTGAGTGATGGAGCGGAAGAATAAGAGAGGAGGTGTGCTCCCTGCAGGCGGACACAAAAGTGAATTAAGTGCACATATACACCTGCCTATTCTGCTAACGTATCGCTGTGTGCGCCCTCTGTGACATATGAATATGAATGCTTAACCCACTGCAACCACTGAGAAATTTCTTTCTGTGTGTGTGAACTTGGCATGCCCAACGCATACACAAACACTATTTGAGGTGTGCACATTTGTGTGTGTGTGTGCCCTTCATAATGCTTGAGTTAAGGTCAGCGGGCTCATATTTTACTTGTCAGGATTGATCACCATCACCTTCACAGCTGCTTTGCTTCAGTCTGTGGAGGATACAGCATCTCTCCTGAATCTTTACCGGGATAAAGAAAAGCGACATGTCTCAAATCTAAACATGGGGAGCCATTAAATGCTACAGCTGCAGACATTCCCAGCGCCCAAGGTGTTTTACAGCATCCTGTCTGTGTGGTGTGTGGGAAGCAACAATAACAGATTTCATGTGTAATCCCTGACACAGTTGCTGCATGGCTCCTATAAAGCCGCTGTTTATTCGAACTGAAGAAATAAATGCCATAAAGCGTTTACGTGGAATTAACCAGTTCATTAGCTGAAGTAACATTTCATGACATGTCAACAGTCAGCCTTTACATGCATGAATGGGAGCTGAACGGCTCCCTTGTTGTCCTTCCAGAGAGCCTACAGGGCACAGGCACTCCAATACACACAGAAACCCATTTGGATAATACATTAGCAAATGTAAATAGTTTTTCAGTCAATTAAGATATGAATTATCCAGTCGACATCGGCAGAATTGATGTAATCTACCTTCTACTAATTTGACTAAAAGGAAAAGTAGTTGCCACACAATCAATAAACTTTGTCAGCCAACAAAGCAAACAGGTTGTTAATATCACATGTATATGTTTCCTCTGCTGGCACCCTGCTGGTGTAAACATGAAAGTGACTAATGGTTGTGAGAACACTGTTTCAGGGTTTGTGCCGGTAGGATTTACAAGAGCATTTCCAGCATTAATACAGTTCCTTTTGGGGATTTGAATACATCACAATTATAATATTAATAGTTTATTTATATACAGTTATTTTTATGTATTTTCAGTTTTTTGAGGTTTGTGCTGCAATTGCCTTCCCCGGTACATGTTTTTGTTTCTGTGTTCTCTTGATGTCATTGTTGTGGTAAATTACTTATATAAATAGCTTTTTATTTAATCTATGCCCCTTTTATATTTCGCAATTGTATGCAAAAAATATGCTGGAGATTCTAGGTCACATTTATACATTATGTTGGGTTTTTGCCTGTGTGTGACCAGCTTTACCTACAGTCTCACAATTAGACTGAGATTCATATTCAAGTGTGATCTCACTATCTCTGGCAGATACTCCTGATCACACATCAGCTCCAACAGATGAGAGATAAAGGAGGAGAGGTAGCGCGGTGCACAGTGCACTGCAGCTCCATTTACAAAAGACCAAATTGAGTGATTTCAAAAGAGCTTAGAAAGAAACTAATCAGGGATAGCAATCAGCTTCACATGCCTTACAACTCTAACATATCCTAACTGAAATAGCATGGCATCTGTATTCTGCTGTACAAAGGCAAAACACAAACTATTTGATCAACACCTGAATCTGACTCTTTGACAAGTGTGTTACTAAAATAAATATTGTCCCAAGGATATTTGTAATTCTTTTCAAACAGTTAAACAAGATAACAGAGAAACACTGAGGCAATAGGCCTACACAGTAACTGCACTCACTGTCAGAAAGAGAGCAAACTAAACACCTCAGGGCAAAAATGCTAACGTTGTAGTAAGTTAGCCAGGGCTAGGCTCAGCTGAAACTTAAACTATATCCATTTGCTAATGTTTTGCTAGCTGTTATCTCTAAAGAGGCAAAGTCCCTCCCCTTCCGGGGCCATGGGACCTTATTTCTGAAAAATTATGTATTGAAGTCAATGGAGAAAGAAAAGTTATCTTTCGATCCCGTTTGAATTGTGTCACGAATTACGATGTTTGTCAATTTAAAAGATAATTTTTTAAGTCAAATTTTTTTAAATGTGTCGTAAAACGTAAAAATGTGTCGTAAAACTGTGTGAAGTAACACTTTTTTGTGTGAAACGCTCAATGAACTACATCTCTGGTCTTGCACACGTCACCAACACCAAGATGGCCGTCACGTTGGCACATTTCACCTCTTTCTTTCAGAATGAAGCGAAAAGTATTAAAAGAGGAGAAAATCACTCCAAGTCTGGGCATGTTGAGAACTGTACAAACACAAAAGGGGAGTTAGTCGGTTTTACAAGGTTTCGGTGAGTAACACGAGTGTAATGTGTAAGTTGCGTATTTTTCATAGTCTTATATTTCAACAGTTTTACGACAAACTGTGACTTTTTTGACATGGAAATGATTTTTTAAGATTGACAAACATCATATGTGTAATTCGTGGCACAATTCAAACGGGATCGAAAGATAATCTTTCTCTCCCCATTGACTTCAATACATACTTTTTCCGAAATAAGGTCCCATGGGTCGGAACTTCGCCTCTCTATGAAAATATTTGAACATTGATGAACTGCAGTAGCTAAATACAACGAGGAAGAGAAAAATATAGCTGCTAGCTTAATGGTAATGTTAGCTAGCAAAGCAACTGTTAGCTGCATTCTCTGCTTTTACTACAGTTGATTAGATTTGAATATAAATATGAATAGTTGCAGTTTATAAAGACTTGTCACAAACAGCCAAGCTTTGGTCTGACGAAAGAAAAAGGTTCTTGGACAAAATCAAATAAATCTATGGTTTTGTTGTTTTTACTGTCAATAACATTTTTTGTTTCTTTCACATTTTTGTTTAATTGTTTTTATCGTTTTGGACCAATTACATTGGAAAAGTCGGAAAAAGTGCAAACCAAACGTTTAAGTGCCAATTGGTACAATAACTAAAAAAGAGTCTGGAGGTTATTATTCAAAAATGATATAAGCATTACACAACACAAATCAGTAGATTTCTCTATTCATTCAAACAGTAATAGTTTGAATTAATTAATCAATATATGACCCATTGACAGCACACTTTTTTTTCTCAGAAAACGAAATATTGCTAATAAAGGGAGAAGAAGCACTGCAGTAATTACAGGTGTGGTAGGTATGTTATGTTTAGTTATTTAGAGTGGTGGCATTGTGGCAATTGTGAAACCACAACGAACCAGATCAAATGTAAACAATATAATTAAAACCAAACCTTGGTTCTGACCAAGCGGCAAACTCTGGGGAACAGCCGGGAAGCCAATACGGAAGTGCCACACACTGCAGTTCATACATGGGCCGCTAGGGACTGGCTGCAGAAAGGAGCAATTTCCATAGACCCCCATGTTAAAATGCCCAACTTTACAGCAGAAAAAAACACGTTTCTACCCATGGATGCAATAAATATTATTATCGATATAGTTAGATTCCACCTTCATCATTATGAATCTGTGAGTGAATTGTTTTCTAACCTTTTATTTATATTAGGTCTTAAAGTGTTTGCATAAATTAGGGCGTGGTCACGTTGATGGACTCTGCCACTCTGCTAGGCTACAACCATAGAGGCTACAACGTTAGTTAGTCATAGTACTGTGTACTTGACCCTTTAGCTTTAGCCGTGTTCGTGGTGATTGTGCCTTTTAGGGAATATTGTTAATGTAATTAAAATGTCGTGCTGTGCGCTTGAATGTACAAACAGAACTTCCAAGAAGTCTAAAATGATAATATTATACATGTTAACCCGTTCGCAGGTGTTTGTGTGCTTGGTAGCTTAGCTTGTTACTTATTAGCCAGCTAAGGACGTAACCCTTTATGAATACATTTTAGTTTATGATTCAGCCTTGGGTAAGACTTTTAGAGTCTATGGCTATGACGCCCATAATGCTAAACGGGAGCAAATGTTAATAGGGGACCCAATTATCCCAGTTGTGGCCGCCGGAGCTGGAGTGGAGTCCGTCTTTTCTCAACGTGTGAATGACAAGCATTAAGAATAACAAAATATAGCTAATTCTCTTGCAGATTGTCTCATTTGATTATGAATGTTTATATAGGGGAACTACACTGTTAGCAGTAACTTGGTATGCATGTATTTCATGTTAGCTTAGCTTCTTAGCCTGAGCTAGCTCTGTTTACTTCCAGTTCGGAGACAGCAGGTCCCGCCTCTTTGCCCTTATTTGGAGCAAGCGGGATTAGACTCTGACGTCGCAGTCGAGCCGTTAGTGGCCGACTCCGCCTACTAAGGGCTTCACCAACTCTGCAGAATCCTATGGGTGACGTCACGGACACTACGTCCATTTATATATACAGTCTATGGTTCTGACGTGTGACGAGGCCTTAAGAAATGCACAAGAAAGCTGAAACACCACTTTGTTTGCATTCTGTGAATAGTAGCTTATCCAAGGGCAGAGTTGCATAACTAAAGATATAGTAATTGAAAAGGTGTCAAATAAAGTCATTATACCTCGTCTTTCTGTTAGGCATGACTGCTTACTAACAACCTGCATAAACGGATTGTTTGGGAGCAACAGAGGCAAATTGTAAGCCCTTTGATGCTACAGAGGAATTTAGAGCTTTCTTCTCCAGTAAAATAGCTGTGTCCTGTGTCTGAAATTAAATGAAAGAAGCTGAAATGCTTTGTAGAGCTGAGAGGAACTGAAGGTGATAATTCTTTGTAAATTTGTCATTACCGTCGACCCCTTTCACACGGTAATCAAGTTTCAGTTTGTTAATATAAAAGTATTGATCACAGCCGCTTTAAAGCTGCATTTCTCAGTTTCATTGCTCCTTGCCTTCGTACGGCAGGATGAAATGTGTATTGAATCTCATTGCTCGCTAAAATGAATGTTGTTTTGTTTCACATTTACTTTTTTATTGTGTTGACTTATACAGAACACATTTCCACACATTTTCGATGAAGAAAACAAATGAATGTTGAAATGTGGGTCTGCCTTCGACTGTATAAAGAAGTCTCTCAGTGGAGAAAGTCCCTGCTGGCCTTCATGTTCCCATTTTGCCTGTGGCAGGACGAATGAGATAATATGTAGTCATTGTGCGATCTGGATATACTCACACATGCCGCTCTGATATCCTACATCAATGGGCTATTGCAAGTTAATGACCAGCTCTGTGAAGTCCCATTTGTGCGAAATATGGACAGTGTGTAGCTCATAACCCGGCCATATGGTTGTGGAGAATCTCATTTGGCTGTGCACTCCCATAAAGGCCTGGCTCTAAAGAAAACCCAAAGCCATTTCTCTGCTGTTGTGAAGTCTTTGGACCCTCTAATAACCGGTTTC
Organism: Pseudochaenichthys georgianus; assembly: GCF_902827115.2. Taxonomy (NCBI): domain Eukaryota; kingdom Metazoa; phylum Chordata; class Actinopteri; order Perciformes; family Channichthyidae; genus Pseudochaenichthys; species Pseudochaenichthys georgianus. The sequence continues at coordinate 11,635,986 of NC_047526.1, forward strand.
TGCAGCCGTCCTTTTTTGCTCTTGTTGCAACGATGAACACTGTATGAATTTGCATAATCATCTATAGGTAAATGATAGTGTTGCGGCGCTCTGCTCTGGACTTCATTTGAATGGAAATTACACCACTTTTTGGTATGAAAGGAAATTGTTGAAGCGATAGCAAAATGGATGAAAAATGGTGTATTCGCTGTAGATGGTATCTATCTCCATCTCTTTGCAGGGTCTTCTGTATTTACACCACAACATGGATGAGTGAGGGACAGCAACCTCACATCGAAAAGAGTTTGGGAACAACATTTTTTTATTCGTGGGAATTGTTTGGAGTCAAAGGAGCATAAGACAATAATAATTAACTGGTTGAAAAAAGCCAAGTACCAACACAAAAAATCAAAGTCAACATACACACCGACTGATTTCGCATGAAAATGAGAACAAAAACCTTCAGCAATAAATAATGACATAAAAAACAACATATTGCTGGAAGAGAAATTCTTAAAAATGAGACATGAAATTAAGCTACACGATGAACAGAAGAAAAACAAATGCAAAAAGACGAGTTGAGCAGACGAGAACATTGACGTCAGTTAAAAAAAGGAAACAAAAATGAAACACCTGTAAGTCAGTAAGGTGCTAGCAATAGATTTCCAAATCCATCATATTCTGTCTTTATTCTCTTGTTCTGTTTTTTAAATTTCCAATCGAAAAATAAATAACATGATCAAAGCAAGTTCAGAATAAGGAGGAGTTCCTAATACAAGATCTGAGGGAGGTGTTTTCTATTTGACTGAGAGCTTCTGATGGTGAAATATTCATGCGACTGAAGAGAAACACCATCCAGAGAGACTAGACGTCTAATCTAACAACATTTGCTCCCCGCCTAAACAAATGTTCCTGTGCACATCATTTTTTATTTCCAGGCATCCCTGGGTAAAAATAATAAAATTACTTCTTTGTCGCGTTGCTACAGCAGTGAAATCAAATCAAATGGTCTGTCTATACAAGAGAACCTTTTTAAAAAATCAACAGAAACTTGAATTTTCTGTACAATATTGACCCGCAAAGCACAACGGCTATGATGTATTAAAATATGTAAACATATTTGCTGTTTTGACACAGTCGCCTGTGACAACAGATAGAATCACACTGGAGTCTTTAGCCTGGATTTTTTTTTTTTTTTTTTTTTTTTTTAAAGATTGCAATAGTTAAATCCACAAATCTCAAACATTTCAGGAAATGTATAGAAAACTGGACAAAAAAAACTTTAAAGAAAAGAAACAATTCTATCAGAGATTTAAAATTCAAAGAAATATCATTGTGATGTGCATTTCCCTGGTGGATCCACTCGTACACGCTTGAACACCATCTAGAATTGGGTTGCCATGCGTAGCAGTCCAATCCTTAGCTGAGACGTGGGGGGGGGGATATTGAGATACATTACTGTATCACATCTTGCAGAGCGGTAGGTAACTATGCACTGCCGAGTCAACCCTGACCGGTCATCATCCTTCAAAAAAGGACCTAAATTCAATAAATTAATAAATTACTTACTAAATGAATAAATAAAAACAAACAAAAAAGTAGAAACGAAACAACAGCTTTCATTACACATATACTTGAGCTCATTATCGCATCCATGAAAGCTACATTTAATGAAACCGTTTGTAATGTGAAATCATTTTTTGACTTCCAACTTTCCCGACAATCATAGTTTCTTGAGGTCCCTCACTTACACAGATGCCAGCACCACGTCACATACACCTCACATGCATGCTCAGAATGGCCGAAATGACAGTGATCGTATTTTACAGGGTTACAATGGGCAAGGTCGTTAGAACTCCAAGGATCACACACCTCTTGACAGTCACTTAGGGCCGCGTGGATGTTTGAGCGATGTTATTCACACTGCCAAATGTCTCCAGCAGGGACTCCTTAAAAAGATCCACGCTGAGTCCCGTTGAAGTTGCACTGCATTGTCTCTCTGTAAAGCTTACAATAGTAAGTGTGCTTCCGTAAGCTAAAGTTCTTTTGTAAATGTTTCAGTGACTCAGTAAGCCTTGAGTTCTTAAGATATTTTTATCCTTTTTAAATCACAGTTGCCAATATGGTACTGTCAAAATGTTTATTACTGTGTTCCAAACAGTTTATTTTTCTATGTGTTGGGAAATGACTTGAGTTCTATACATAATATTCCTTGTCCTTGTCTTTCGGTCTCTTGCTACCAGCGCTACCTTTGGCGCTGCCACTGGGTGCTTTATCCTTCACCACAGCGCCATTGGTTTGCGCCGAGTTGCTGATGTAGTTGCGCGTCTCGTCCACCTGGTAGGAACCCTCGTCCCTGTTCCTGTACTTGTACATGGCGTAGAGGAGGATGAGGATGCAGAGGGCGGCTGCTGAGACAATGCCCACCACCATGCCCGTGGTACTGCTGGATTCCCGGATCACCTCTGAGGCCCCCGGGGGCACCCGCCGCACCACGCCGGGCACTGTGGGCAAGGCGGCAGGCACCGTGCGCAGCATGGGCGAGGTGATGTAGGGTCCCCGCGGCTTGGTGCCGTCCAGATCGAAGGACGTGGGCAGGGGCAGCAGGACAATGTCTGGCTGCAGGGGTTTTACCTCGCGGTTGTTCATTTTCCCGGCGGGCAGCTTGGGTGGCGTGTCCGAAGGGACCGCCGGCGTGCCCCGGAGGTCGGGCAGAGGCGCGGTGGGGGTAGTCCTACCTGCCTCAGAGGCTTTGCTAGGCCTCAAGTCCTTGGCCTCCCACTTGGGCGCGAGAGCTTTGTAGCCGCCTTCATAGGCCGATGTGGTCAAGATCTTATCTGTTACCAGGGAGAAGGTGGTGTAAAAATCTTCATCGTCAGTCGGGGGCAGGCTAGAGTCGAAAGCTTCTCCAGAGCCAAACCCCGAAATCACCATGCCATCATCATCACCATCACCATCATCATCATCATCATCACCACCATCATCACAATCATCGCTGCCTCGGTCCGACAAGCAAGGTACCCCCGCCTCAGTGGCCATGGCCAAGGATTCTTTGGTGGTCTCAATAATGATGAGGACGGGGCGAAGGGTTGGGGGGAGGGGGATGAATGGAGAACGGGTGGATACAGAAGGGATGTCTATGGGGTCCTCGACTAGTATGGGGATAACTAGTTCCCCTCCTGGAAAGAGAGAAACAGACACAAGTCAGAAGGCAGGACGTCTTCGATCAGCAGAGCAAGAAGCAGCCGAACACCAACAGAACCGTAAACCAAAGAACGTAGAAAGCAAAGCTCAACAAAGGGAAGAAACTGAAGATAAACAAAGAAACAAAGAATGGAAAATACTGTACCAGTGCAAAAACAAAGAAACTCAAACAAGACTCAAACTGAAAGGAAAACAACAGCCATAAATAAAGTATACATTGCATCAAAAGGCTTTGAGGGATGCACAGGGGTGAGCCACAATAAATGGACTCCACAAACTAAGTCCTACATATCCTGCATGTTCTCAGATCAGCACTGTTTATACTTCAATATCAACTAATCAGGGTTATCACATGTTCTATGTGCTGCCTGCACACCAACATAGGACATGATGGGTTATATTTAGTTCCTAGTTTAGTGCTAAAATGCTGCATATTTATCCACATAAATGACTAGTTGCGGTTTTTAAGAGGCGTGATTCATTTATCTTCAAGTGTAAATCCTTTTTAGTCCGTTCAAAAAGTGAGCACTGAAAGATGCGCTCTGTGGATAAAAAGGAGCAGAGGGTATTAGCATTGGTTTGCAATTTAAGTGCAAGTCAGTGGACCGAGAGCAAGTTAACTAAGTCTGAAATGAAATGTTATTAAGCTGCAGAGAGATGCGCTTTTTAACCCCGTTGACTTATGCACAAGAACATATACTAACAACTGGAAAACTAAACTAAAAGAGAAAAAGGCCATGAGCCTCTTAAAGATGTGACTGGCTTCAAAGACACAAACACAAGGCTGCATTGTCAATTCAAGGGAAACATATTTTCTCATGGATTTTGTTTGTTTTTGACTTATGACAAAACCATTTTTTCAATTTGCTCAAGTCGACGTAGTGCAGACATTTGGTGGATAGATGGTCAAAGAAACAAAGCGATTTCTTCCTGGGGGGTATACTACGAAGTTCAACAGAGACAGGGTTTCTTTCAAGCTGGCTTGACAAAACACAAACCTACCCTACTCAGAGGTAACGGGTACGACAAAGGTGGTTATCAAGCGTCTTTGTGAACCCAGCCTTTCCTCCTTAGGCCATTTGCTAACCAGCGTTTTATTAGTTGCAATATACCAGCAATTAAAAACGTACTTGGCAATAAAAACATGCTGCGGAGAAACAAATGCCATGCATACAGAAGGCTCTACTGTCACCGCTGGGCTTCATTTGGTGCCAGGTTTAGAGAACATACCTCTCTAACCCATTCACCTGGCTTCATAGTACACCCCTCATGAGGCCTGTGCTTGTGTCTGATGTGAAAAACAAAACTTGATGTTGGCTTAATTACACTTTTATATTAGTTTAAGCCAAACCAAGATCTTCTGCTCAAACTAAGTACGTAGCTTGGTTGGATTTTGTGTAGTTTTAATGCAGAACACCCACACTGATCTACAGAAGCAAACTGTCCCAGCGAAAAGTCCCCACTCACATGTCATAAAGAATAGCAGGTACAGCATTTAGTGGGCTCCCCTGTTTGCCCTAGCCTCTTGCCTTTTGACCCCTACAGTTACCACGATGGCACAAAGTCACCGGGCAGTTCAATCACACCTGAATGTTTGCCAATCTTTAGTGAGAAAATCCTGCTTGTAACAGACTGTGTTTACCATTTAGTACTGATATTATGTGCTTAAAAAACATTCCCACATTCAAATAAATCAATTTGAGAAAGCTAGATACCACACGCTTTATTGGTTAAGCCTATTGTTGGGCGACTACAAAGACTTTGAAACATTCAGATGTCTATTGAAGCTGCTTATCCTCTTGCCAAAGTGGCTTGTTTGTACATTGCAACGGCTCACAAACAGGGCACTATAAAGAGATGCAAACCTTTAGGAACAATAAAAGAAAAAGAACACAAGAAATGAAGGAAAATTCAAATAATAATTACGGCATTGCAAAAAGAGTTTAGAGTTAGAGCAAACATTGTAAAAAAACATTCACAAAGTAAAGCCACAGATAGAGCTATCCAGAAAGGGATTAGTAATAAGTACGTAGAAACAACAGGTAAAAACAAAGTCAGCTCGGAAAATCATAAAGCCTACCAAAAAAGAAAAAAAAACATTTTCAAAGGAAGAAAGCATACCATCAGTTTTTTCAACTTACATCAACAAATTGCCCGCATGATTTTGGCAGGAAGAAAAAATGTTTACAAAAGAAAGTTGTGTAAGAATGCCTTTGGACAAGTTAGGTTAGTTTCTTTTTTAGCAGTTTCTGATTAAGTAGTATATATTTCTCTTTTTAGACAGGGAGGCAACAACACATACATCCACACATCATGACATGAAAAATAATCTTCACCATTCTGTTCAGGATATCTTTTTTTGTTGATAATCATTACATTTTTGTATAAAAAGAAAACTGTATAACTATAATTCTTGCTTTGATATATAAGTCTCTTCGTCAATATCTACAGCCGGATTAGATGACTCCTTTTTTTCTTTTTTTGCTCGACTTTGAACTTCATTAATGAACACAAATGGATGACTGTACATATCTTAGAATCTCTACGTAAAGGGATCGGGAGGAGGGAGTGTGACGGGGGGGGGGGGAGGGGAGTGGGACCTATGAACATACTAGGAAGGAAATGACATAGATGGGGGTGAACGTGTACATCAGTTGCCATGTCCATGTAAAGGCGGCACGAAGCGGTCGGGCGGCATTAGAGCTTTTGGCTGTAAGGAAGGGATGGGGATATACAAACAATGAGCATATACATGCCCATCTACAAAAGAGAACAGCACTCTCAGCACTGACAGTTTTACAAACCCTAAACTGCAACTTCTTTGCCATGCACAAAAGTAATCCACTATTTAAATCCAAATTGCAATCAAAAAGTAGCTATCATATAACAGGAAATATTAGAAATCAGCATAAAAAACAGTTTGGAACACTTTTCACAGATAGTGGTGAGGGTGTACTTTGGAGGGGATCTTCTCTCGTTTCTCTATGGAGGATGTGAATTTGGAAACCCAATGCAGCTGTGTCCTTTTGACGCCAAATCTTTCAAATCAACCTCCTGTTTACACAAAGTAATAATTCATAGAGAAAAGAGGAAGCATCATTCTAATTAGGGAGGAAATCATCATTACATTGGTAACTCTTAGCAAATATAAAAATGTGAACATTTTCAGAGAAAGAAACATAGATACACATATATGTGTTTTTGAACATATATGTACAAAAAGACAAAATAAAAGAGATTGGCAAGCAAGAAAGAAAGGCATTAAATTTATCACACTATCAAAGATGAACAACCAGAAAGCACACACTGAGGCAGACAAAGAGGAGGGGGACAGTTTATAGGCAAAGTGTCACCGCCTTCGCTTAACTAATAATAAAATACTTTATTATTAGTTACTTATACATTTCTCTTGTTAGTATTTTTTAAAACACGGGACAGGGCGTGCAATCTGGATGTACGTCAGAGAAAGAGAGGTCAATCAGACATGGTTTTTATTTTGGATTTGAGTTCCACTATAAGAAGTTGGGTTAATGCATGCTTAAGTAAGTTGCATTTAGGGAGAGTAATATACAATAACAATACAGCAAGCCATGGGACAGGTGGGGGGGAGGGGCTTAAGAAGGGAGTCAGTTAGAGGTCACTGCCACCAAAGGGCTGTGGGATATGTCGTCAGGCAAAGACACCATTCACCAGCAGGGGGGGTTCATCATGGCTGACGTATAACCAACACTGCGTGGCTCTGAGGCCCGCTGCATTTCAGACTCAGAGTTTGGATGCTTTTTGTTATGTGCATAACCAACAGCCTTCGTTCGACAGGTAAACATGTTGGAAATGGAGTTCCACAAGAGGGCTCAGGATGGGGAGTTTTTATTATTAAACTATTATTATTCAATTATTATTATTTGCTTTATCTTTTAACAATATACTTGTTATTAAGTACCTTTGGGGACTTCAACTAGATGTGAGGCTCTTTTCTTCTTCTTCAGATTTCAAGTGTTTTGTTAGTCTTCTGCAAACTGGTTACCTCATCTATTACGCATAACTCGGTTTATAATAATAATGCTACTACACACTGTATTGATTATTTATTACCAATCCTGACGTCTTAAACGCTCTTACTCGGCTCTCTACTGTAGGAATGTAGCGCGTCACACAGCTGTGATATCATTCTGCTGGCAGAGACAAACTCCCCGCTTTGTTAAATAAACAATAACAGCACACAGTACGTGATTTCATCCAAGGCTTTATTTATCCAACTCTGCCCTTGCTGTCGTGGCTTTGTTTGCATCCTTCAGCTGCATTCTCGGCTAACGGCTTTCGGCAACTGTTAGCTTTGCGCTATATCAACAAAACACTTGTTTGGGAGGGGAACCGCTGCAGTGGAGGGTCTCCAGTCAAGTCAGTGCAGAGGACCTTGATGTTCTGGTAAACACGTTAATCCTGTGTAAGCTCTTGCACAAGCGTTGCACGTCTTGCTGCCTGTCTGACGCAGACAAACACTGTGCTTTCTAATGGCTTTGCTTAACCAGAGTGTGTTTGTTTCCCGCACTCATCAAGATGGATGGGACTTTATTCTAAGCCTCTGCCTCCCTTGCAAATAATTCCCCCTCTCCGCTAGATCTACAGCTGGATTCTCAGTTTTCATGCCTTTTCAAGAAAAGGAATTCAGGGCTTTAGATGAATAAATGTCGCTTATGTGCTAATGCTCACTGAAGAGCCTTCAATCAGTCAATGAGACAACCTGATACTATCTTTTTAAACCACAGAAACGAGAGCATTAAAAACAAACTGAATTCCATGCATTCTGCTTTTCATCATTCTAAAAAAGACTATTTGCTGCAAGCTCGCTTTTGAAGAGGAATTAAGTATAGTATATTTAGGCGGCTGATTGAATGACTAGCGAAGCAGCTTGAAAGCTACAGATGCAGACATCTCAGCACTTTCTCTCTCTTCCCTCTCCTGGCCTGATCCCCGTGTCCATCCAGCGTTTGCTGAGGCTTCCGAATGGAGATGAATCCCAACGGTGTGTCAGGGATTTCACTACGCGACACCATACAAGAGGAAAGCCGGTGCACCAGCACCAGCCATGGATGAACGGAGTCAATGGGATTTCAACGCTGCAAAATGTGGGTGAGTCAGTGGTTTTGGTCATTGTGGCTGCGCGCATTGTGCAGACACCTGCTGCAGCAGATTCATTCGTCTCCACCAACACAGGTAGGGAGGTGATGATCAGTGAGCCAGCAAAACACAGATTCTCAGTGTGGACACATTTTTAGGGACATGCCAGGGATTATGTTGGTGCCCTGTGCAAAGGCAGAGCAGCATGTATCTTAAGAAGCTGTGCACTTTACCCTGATAATTACTTTATCTTGCCAATGCACACCCCGGCCAAGAGAGGTCCTATTTCCCACTGATGGACAATTCATTTCCATTCTAAAAGTGTTCCGTTTACAGCTCCAGCCAGCAGAGAGGTCTGCCCTGTAAGGATACAGGAGCCACGGTGCATGGCAGATCGCTCTTAATCTGTCTTCATGGAGCTGGGCGCAGTCTGGCGGATTACATTGGCGTCTCCAGCCGGCGTGGCGACTGCCCCTGTCAGACGGTCGATTTGCTGTACAGCCGTTAGGCTGCACCTCTGCACTCGGTGGACATGTGTCAGCTGAATAACCTTTAAACTGATCCGAGGCCTGTGTTGAAGTGACAGATAGCCAGAAGGGGCTTGATGAAAGCCATAGCTGACGCCACGAGGAAGCTCAGTGATCCATCCCTATCATACTTTATTCTGTACCTCTGCCCGTGTCGGGGCTCTTAACATACTGCAGTGAATACATCTCACAACATGCAGTTCAACATCAATTTGAGCCACAGACTGGCAGCTTTCCCCACCAAGACCAAAGAGATGTATACCATGTTAGACCTGTTTGACCTGTGCTCCACTTCATCAAAGGCTGATAGGGTAATGGCGCATGCAGGACCATTCACGGCCCTTTTATTAAACACCATCTTTAAACAATCCATTGACTGTCACAGGGAGTGCCACAGTTACCCTGTTCGCAGAGACTTATCAGAGGCTGTCTGCTCTAGAGGAATGACTATGTTGTGTTAAATCAAACACATTTGAAACACCTACCTGTATATCTACACTCTGTAGCAACATTATTACAGTGCAGCAAAGAGTCCCAGTGTGGAGGCTGTGCATCTACAGGAGTCTGTCTTCCAACAGTCAACATAGATTCTCTTTCACTATGCTGACGATCTTCCTTTAATCCTAAGCATTTTAGGCCCAGTGCAACAAATGGTTAACAACACCTTTGTTGAGAACTAGGCTAAAGTTGCCGGCCATGAAACCAAAAGAATGAGCTGGAAGAGCCTACAACGCTTAAAACAGCTAAACTGTGGAGTTGGGGGAGAATTCTCTTATTTGGTCACCTTTCGTGTTATGCTCAGTCATTTGATCCCATATTATCCAGTTTGTTTTAGAGCAGCTTTAACCAAATGGCTTTTTTTGTATTGAATCAACCTAACCTTAAACGTAGAGGATTGCAGCCAAGAAACGAGTCTTTTGTGTCATTTGAGAACAACCCATCTTTTCAATTGTTATTAAATAGAACCGGAAATGGCACAGTGCAACCAATGCGATGTACCTTTCTCGTGGCCGACATATTGAATTGCTGCAGCTGGACAAACAGGTGTTACCGATGATGGCTCCATTCCATTGATATGCTCCAGGACTAGTCCACGAGGGATGATGGAGCAAAGCCATTATTAATGCTGTTTATAACATCCATGGTTTTTCTGATAACAATTATTGTATATAATGTCCGCTCTGCATTTGTCCATTTTTAGCATTAAGTACAAGTTAGGCTTTTTTTATATTATTCTAATTTAAATGTATAATCTGATCTGACTAACACTATGGATTAAAGGATTTAAAGCAACTTGTCGGGACGGTATGTACAAATCAAAGATTTAGATTTTGCACTTCAAAAAATAATTTGCATCAATTAATAAAAGATAATTACATATTAATCACAGAAATGGCTCAGATGACGGTAATGAGAAGCTGCAACACTGTTACTCACTGTGAAATCAAACCATACATTGGTATCTTGCTGTTTCTGAAAGCAGCTGAGCATATTTTCCATCAGTGGGAGTACTTTTATCACGAGCTGGACTTAAAGTGATGTTGATGTTTGTTATTCAGAGGACTGTCACGGCACACTGCTTATTTGCCCTCTTGTGGAACTCGCGTGGGATAAAAGGGGAGAAGGAAAGGTTTAACAGTTTCTTTTAATAACACAGACAACACGAGACGACCACAGACAGCAGACACAGACAGGCTGGCAGACGGAGCTCTGACACACATCAGGCACACACACAGGAGCTGAACGGGGCCACGGCGGGGGCGCGGGACCCCCACTGTGGCCCCGAACACACCGACATGTAGTAGAAGCCAGCTGGGGGGGGTTAGCCTGACACTTATGGGTGGAGAGGGAGCAGTACACAAAATGGATGCCAATCATATCCATGCAGAAGCCAGGGGAGTTTTGGGGGAGAGGATTATAAGTTAGTCGATAGAGCTACGGTACAGTCCAGTACAGTGTGCATGCCACAAATGCCTTCTACTTGGAGCAACAGATAGAATAGAAAAACAGATATACTTTGTGGCAATAAAAGTCTTTTTATGCCATCTGCATTCAAACAGACATGTATATGCAGAAAGGCTAAAAGAAAGAGTGAGGAGGGGGGGGGTAGGGGAGGGGTTAGCGCTCGGAAGGGGGAGACAGGGAGTCATTCTTTCACACACAACTTTCTTGAGACAGAATGGGGTTGCCTGCACAAGGCCAAAAAAAGGATGATGGCAAGAAAAGATTTTGTTGCCGTTCATTTCCCTATGTTGTATCGAAAATGGGGGGGGGGGGGGGGGGGCGGATGTTTCTCCAGCTGCCATGTGGCACGAAAAAAATGATAAACAACACAAACTTGATGAGGAGAACTTTGCAATTTTCCAACCACCAAAAGTTCATGCGGCACAAGATGAGGCAAAAACGGGAGGAGGGGCTTTATCCTTGCTTGGAGGATGGGCGACGGATGATGAGGAGGACACCCAAGAAATAAAAACAAACGACCACAAGAAAATAAAAAATAAAAATCACCCCACTCGACCCGCCCCCCCCCCAAAAGAAAAACAACCAAAAATAAAGCGAAGCAACCCAACAGCTGGGTCCACATCGATACAGAGGAGAGATGTTCACATGTGCATCGCAGGAGAAAATCCAAACCAAAATGCAACGGAAAAAGAAACAAACATGTCATGCAACTGTTCATACGACTGAAAGCAGGGCAAGGAATGAGGATATGAATTTCTGTGTCCACATGGTGAAATGTACAGTATGTATGAGTGTTTATGACTACATATGTTGCCACTATATGAGGGGAGGGTACCATGTTCTCTCTAGTGAACTTACTTTACGCTTTGTTGCACTTCCACTTTTGAGAATACTTGGGTTTGGGATTTTTTTTATAGTCTAATGAAAATGAAAAACAAAAACACATGAGCTGCAGAAATGTGTCCATTCAATTTCAGCTAATCTCTGATTTAAGAGAGCAACTCATGCTTGGAGATAAAGGACCTCAATTCTTGCACGGAGAAAATGGCTTTCTCCTCACATTAAAAGCCACGAGCGCGAAGGACCTAAATGTGGTCATAATTTCAAGGACACAAATGGCGTGATAAGGTAAATGAGTTTCTCCCACAGATTGGAAGAAAAAAGGCAAAACGACTTACGCGGGATATCTGCAAAAGTACGCGGGAAAAAAAACCTAATTTCCGAGAAAGACAAATAAACGGGCGATTATCTGTTATGTCCTCCGAGCAGAGATAACAAAGCGAAAGGGCAACGCATTGTTTCAATTTAGACTTATTATTATTAGTAGCAGTGAAAAGTGGACATGAGCTCGGTGCTGGGATGAGCCGTATTTAGGGAGATTCACGTGGCATCAATTAGTCCACTGTGATGGCGTTTTGGAGGACAGTGGAGCAATCAAATAGCTGGAGCTGTTAATGATTTCCAGAGCGCCTACGGGGAGACGCTTTCCACATACCGAGCCAGTTTTAATAGTGCTCACTCTCCTGGCTCTCTTCGTGCTAGAAGTATATGTGCCAGACACCCCTGGGCACAAGTGTGATTGACAGCTGTTGTTTAAAAGTCAACCAAACCCAAGTTTCCTCAAAAATAACCACCTTTTTAAAATCTACTGTTTAAATTCTAGCTGTGATTTTATATTCAAAATCTACTGAGTTTATCACTTTGATGCAATTACAAAGTGATCTGTGTGTGTGTGTGTGTGTGTGTGTGTGTGTGTGTGTGTGTGTGTGTGTGTGTGTGTGTGTGTGTGTGTGTGTGTGTGTGTGTGTGTGTGTGTGAAGGGAGGAGGGGAAGAGAGACGATGCGCACAGAAATTCGAGGATATCTGTTCTCTATTAGAATGTTTCAGGTAAGGCAAGCCTCCGACGAGGGAAACAGAGGTACAAACGAGTAAAAGAAGAAGTAGAAGAAGAAGGAGGAGGAAGGAAAAGGTAGGAGGAGGCTCTGTTGCAGTTAGTCTGCTACATATCACAGTATCTATGCTGAAAGCATCTTTGTTCTCGAAAGAATCTCAAAATGTATCCTCTGTCAAGAGAGACGCACACACACGCACAGCAAGAGGAAATCAACCAGTACAGGACGGATACATTTTGAAGCATCAGTGCGGGCGACATGACGCTTGATACTAATTTAGTTCTTTGTTGAGTAAAGTTTTGCTCTCCACCGAATGCTGAGAACACAAAATTAGTATCAACGCTTGTTCATGTCTGCAACCAGTGCCCCATAGCTAAGTGTAACTTGTTCCGGAGATGGAAGGTGTGAGCTTTGACTACTGACTATAGATGTAAGCTTCCTACAGAGAGCATGCTAAGGATATAGGAGTTCTTTACTGCTTTCATCCATCTCCAAAGAGTTCTTTAAACTTTGGATATACACTGAGAACCCCTCACACTAGTGTATATTTCTCACAGTGGCTACTTTTCGGAGGGCTTTTTTTTTTCTTTTCCAAAGTTACACTTGAAGCTCCCATGGGACATGATGCTCAGAGGAGAAGCTCCTCGGATAGCAAATCAAAGAGAGATAAGGAGAAATAGACCAGGTTGAGAGCAAGCACAAGTTGACACACCCATCCCACCTGCATGTCCGGAGTCGCACTCCTCCAGGTCCTCGTCGTCGCTGGAGCACTCCGCCGACGAGACAATGTCATCAGTCGTCTGTGGAGGGAGACACACATGCACAGGGAAACGTGGTTAGGCCTCTGAGTCCTCATTTCACACAGCCAAGGATATCTCTGCACACACAGACCTCTCGCCTGTCCTTCGGCTTCCATATATCACTTGGAGTCAATCATATTTCACAGTGTTTATCATTCTTCACTTTATGTGCTTTCCACCTCCGCAGATAATTGTTTTCCTTCACCCTCCGCACTCTGCCCCGGATTATTTATCGGCCCTCTCCTCCTCTGTCGTCCACAATCAATGGCCCCAGCAGGCCCTCGCAGATCAACAATGTCCCGGCTTCTGATTTGTGCTAAAGGCTGCAGCGGGAGGGAGGGAGGGAGGGAGGGAGAGGGCGGATGGCTTTGCTAGCTACGCCCCGGACCAGCCGATGGATTATCTGCACACTCCAGTTCCCACAATTCTGATTTACCCCCCCCCCCCCCCCGTCTTTTCGGATCGACCCATGGAGGACAGAGGGGGGTGGGGAGGGGTAGTATTTCAGCTGTGGTGCGCTGGGCAGCCAGCGTTTATTAGAATGAATCAGCGGGGTGATAAAATAAGCCCTGTCACCAAGCAGGGTTATGAAATCAGAGCGCTGATTGAGTTCTCCAGGCCTGGCCGAGGGCGTGGGGCTCTAAATATCATTGAGTTTGACAGACTAATGAAACGCGCCCCCATGCTTGAGCTGCTGCTTTCGACCGGGGCCCGGAGAAAGCTGTCCGCCTCTACCATATGCACACACACACGCGCACGCTGATTCTCGACATGTATACCCAAACCCCGCAGTGAGAAAGTGGGTTTTTCAGAGCATATTCCTAACGCGTGCTGTGATGCGTGATGGACTGTGCCATTTTCTGTATCACTACATTTGATCATGCGCTAATGCATGCGTGTTGCTTGTATGCATAATGCACCACATCATGTACTGTACTCCAACACGAGGAGGAAAGAAACGAAGCAGGGAGGCTCTAGACTGAAGTGCTGTAAAATATGGCCCCTTGGTAAACATGGCTATTTATTGAAGCAACATTAGAGGCGTAAAAGTCTTGGTTATCGCTGAAAGAGGGTTATTGCTTGTTATTATGATAGCGGCAGATGTGGGAGGCAGACACAGACAGACAAGAGATGAAAAAGCAGCACTTCAAAGTCTGTTCCAGCAATTTCAGCCGAGCGTCAGCTGAAAGCACTGCCTTTCTCCGGCCCATGCAGCGTCTCTCCGCAGCTGATGCCGGCAGCCTCTCAGAGCAGATATTTCCACTGCCTTGGATGCAGCGGCTTAGCAGAGTCTTGCACACCAATCTACATGTTTTAAATGTGACATTTAGCCGAATAGACCATCTGTTATTATCATTCTAGCTAGCTTGCTTATTTGGTAAATACAACCTGCAGACACGCACTTCATTATGTCAATTTAAAGGCGCCATTTGATGCTCTTCCTTGTAGTGTGTTATATAGGTTTAGTGCATGTAAATGGTCTACAAAGGCTCAAATCCCCAAGTTCCCTCCAGGGGGAGTTTCTTTTCCACACACATTGCCTCCATTCGACTCCTTTATTTACTTCTGTAACATAGTGACATCACTTTGTAACACTGAAAACTAGCAGTATTGTCCTGTTGAAATAAAATTGATGTTTATAGTTCATTTGGTAATAGGTTAGGATATTACGTTTTTTTTTATTATTCTGTATACTTTTATATTGTGTATTTCTACATGCGCTCTATAGATATATATCGTTAGATTATTAATATGTATATTTTCTTCATTTCGTTTTTTGCTGCTGTGACTAAAACATTTTCAATTTGTAATAAATGAAGTATTTTATCTAATGGAATCAAATCGGATTTTATTTATTCCAATCTAAGGACATTTGTTTGTAACTGTTGTTAAGGCAATTTGAACAAAACTTCCAATATGTCGAGTCAAACACGGGTCAAATCTGAATGATGTTTTTATGCACATATAGGTTACATTTCTCCAAGGAAGTGAATTTCCACACATTATGTTAACAAGGAACTGGGTGTCTGTAAGGGATTAGAGAAATCTCGACTCATGTAGTTTCTGCATGATTGATGAAGGCTGCAGCAACACATGGCAAGACAGAGAGAGAGAGATATAAAGACATCTTCTTAAGAGCACCGTAATACATTTGTAATGTCTACCATTTCTCATGCATACAGAAAATAAAATCCGTTGAATAAACCATAACATTCTCTAATGAGATATTTAAGTTGTAGAGACTCTTCTCATGTCACATAATTCTGTAGAAATTTGCATTCATCCATATTATATACGGTGTTCCCCCTGCGCTGCGGGGTGAAGACAAAACTGCTATGATCATCAGACTCCCTCACTGCTGCATATAGTATCCATGCAGCACATCCCACCATGTGAGCAGAAAGGCTTTATGTGAGACAGACTTCACTTTGACTGTCAGACTACAGGATATATATAAGCACACAGTTATTAGAGCAGTGGCTCCCAAGGTTCTTTTTCTGAAGAACCTCCTCAGAACCATCAATTTAGCTGAAGTGGCCCTTTATCATCACACAGAAGGGTTCTTTTACATTTAAAATAGATGTCATTTCATATTCATATTTTTTAAGGCTCCTCTACCGCAGTCACCCTTGGTTAAAACTGGCCAGGGACCCTTGTGGCATCTTTCTGTTCGTTATTTCCTGCAGTCTGTACATCATAATAAAGGCTTAAAAACAGCCACAAATGTTTTGGTAAACAAGTAGTCTATCAGGTTTTGCTTCTACACCGATGTTACACAGATTGTGTACAGAACATTGGCCTTAAGACCCTCTTCTTTCGGCAGGCCTTCCAATACACTTTGAGCATGGTACACCTGGAGTATTGCCATTTCTATCGCTATCTCCGACTTTTATTTGAATTACATTTTTATTATTATTTGTTTAATCTCTCAAATTGTATCAGTGTCCTTTGTTGTAAAGCGCTGCGAGATTTGTCTTGGCAGATGAGAAGCGCTATATAAATTAAATGTATTTATTTATTATTGGAGTATATGTGGAAATTCATGAAAATACCTGCAGTACCTGAACTACACACTCAACTTGTGCTATGAACATTTACATACGTTTATGTATCAGAATCAGTTTTAGTGCAAGTACGTTCACACATAATGGTGCATATACTGTATAAAAACAATAAGAGAAATTAGGATTTAGAGAAATTGACAAATACATATTTGCAGAAGGAATATTGAATTTAAGTCTAAAACATTTAATATATTTGAAAAAATATTATCGTTATTTCCCCATCAAATTAGTTTAGTTACAGTCTCCGAGTGTAGCGCCTGACAATTTGCAGTATTACCCCCTGGGGTACACTTCCCCCTGGAAGCAGTGTATTCTGGGGGAAAACAGAGTTGATATTAGACCAGTGTCTGATAGGCCATGGAGGTAATGGTGATTCAACTATCATTGAGTTGAGAGATGAAATGGAGCATTCTGGAAAGACTTAGCAGACAAATGGGACTAGTTCCATGTAACATTTCTACAAGGACTGACATTGCTATGACTGTTGAAGAAGGTGTTGATTAGGATGGCCAATCAATGTGATGTCAAATGGCACGGCTTTTAACCCAGAGCTAAGCCTCCCGGAAAGTATTGATAATCTCTCCGCTCTCTTGACTTGTCCGGCCAAAGCCCTGCTGCAGCTGGACAATCCTTATGGACTTCATCGTCAAGCCAATTCACAGATAAGAGGAGGACTGATGTATTGTAAAGGTCACATTTCATTGGCAGAAAGGACACACTCAAGAGTCAATTGCATTTGACTAAGCCACCGTAGTAAGAGACCCTCTAATCAAAACGACTACGATACCACTCGAATAAATCCAAGAGGGCTTTTGAAGTGCCAAGTTAGACATTTGTAGATCCACTAGATAAGCGGCTGATCCATTTCCATAAACACACGATATATCTCTAGGTGTCACAACAGTTCACACTGCTGATCAAGGGCTTAGGGTGCTCTGTTCCCCGCGTTCGGTGCTAATGCGTAACCAATGAAGTGACACGCAGCTCACAATCTTCTCCCAGTCCACCGGAGACGTCTATGATAACGTATAGCATGATGCTGTAAATGCAAAGGGTGCTCATGGAGCGGAACAGACGCATAAGTGTGCAGCGATGGGAGCCTACAGCGGGGTATGGCAAAACGATGCGGTTGGCCAGCGGGACAACACAAACTGATTTCACAGCTGGGGAAATCCAATTCTCTCTGTAAATCTCCATAACATAGAGTGGGATATATTTTGGCAGCAAAGTCATTTCATTTTCGCTGTAATTATTCTCAACAAACGTCATTTTTAAGAGAGTGGGTGGCGGGATTTACAGGCAGTTGTTCTCTGTGTGTGTGTGTGTGTGTGTGTGTGGGAAGCTCTAATATACACATGCCTTCTACTTCCTGTGTCTATAATACGGGATAATTCCAGAACATAGAAACTCAGAGGCTCTGTGCGTCGTCGTGCCTGATTATCCTGATTACCCTGCCTTCGAGTGATGCGCAAATTCCTAACGCCACAAGCAAACGCCACGGCCAAAATCAATAGGCAGACTTCATTAAAACGGCCTTTACCTCTGACCACTTCAGCACATCAACTGAAAGGATCACGCCGGCGGTCGATGGGATAGACAGCCTTCGTGAGAGAGCGGTCTCAGAACACACAGCTTTTAGTTTCACAAGTGATGGCGAAGACACTGACAAAGCAGAGAAGGCGCAAAGATGCTGGGTGCTTCTGTTTCGACAAAGCTTCTGGGATGTTTCGTCAGGAATTGTGGGCCGTGAATCAGCCAGCAGCAATGCAGATAGCATGAACAAGCGGAGCTGCAATTACCTCAGCTGCTGAATGGATGCACGCTCCATCACCAGTCAGGCCTGACCTCAGAATGGACAACGAGAATGCAGGATTGATTAACAATAAAGGGGAAGCTTGGGAAACCTTACCAAAAAAGACCACTGTGCCTTTCAGCAATGATTCTTTATTTTATATTACAAAGGCAAGTTGTGTGGAAGGACTGCTTTGGCTATTCATGTAAAATGTTAATTAAAGTGAGTTTTATTTTTAAAGTATATGTTTTCAAGTCTATCTTTAAACAACACTCCCATACAATATGTATTCTGAGCAAGTTCCGAGTGCTTTTTTTCGCTTCAATTGTTTTTCTTTTCTTAAATCCCTCTTCTTCTTTTAAAAAGAAAATGTATATATAAATATTTCTTTTATTTTACAACCTATTCCCAGTAAAAAAGAGAAAAAAACCTCAATAACATAATAA
This sequence comes from Pseudochaenichthys georgianus, assembly GCF_902827115.2. Classification (NCBI taxonomy): domain Eukaryota; kingdom Metazoa; phylum Chordata; class Actinopteri; order Perciformes; family Channichthyidae; genus Pseudochaenichthys; species Pseudochaenichthys georgianus. The sequence continues at coordinate 11,654,775 of NC_047526.1, forward strand.
CAATTAGACAATTAAAAAATATATATATTAGAATTGCGTAAACTGAGAAATAAATGAAATTGTATAACAGTCAAATAAACAAACACAATTCTTATGTTTTGACATTTTCTCTATTGTTCAGGAATTAAACCCACAAAAAGGTAATTTCTTTAAAAAAAAAGAAGAGTTTACCTCGAAAGGATTGTACAAGGCTGCTGCAGCCTAATACAAGCTAAAGCTGAAATCTATTTGTAAACAGACCTCAGGCTTTGGATGCTCTCTCTTACTTTATTGAAAGAGCATAAGGAGTGGATAGCTACAGGGTCAGGGTAAGGCAGAACACATATTATAAGTGTACATACTGTACAAGCTAGACTTGACAATATGTGAGTGTATCCTTTAATTTCAACATATGTGTAATATTTTGGCAAGAGATGGGTCCTTAAAAACTATCAGTGACAACAAGAACATCGAGGCTTTTCACCCTTTCACCCATATTAGAGGAGCAGCGGTTTCACTGCAGGCTGCCACGTTCTGCTGCATCAAGCACATACATGCAACCGGGGTGGGGCAGACTTCTTCCAGGAACAAATACAATCCAATATTCAATACAGCCCAGTCACACTTTGAAATGTTTTCTAGCAAAGCACAATCCACCTGGTTTGAAGCATAAAACTGAGAGCCAGGAAAAAAAGGCATGATTTACTTAGTTTCTATCACTTGTGTTCATTATTTCAAATGGTTTTCAATGTGCTTAACTACTGAGGCTTTCCATATTATAATGAACATGCAGGTGCACTCACACCCTCTCTTCACACCTGCGGATGATAGAATGGCGTGGCTGAACCCCCGCTGACTTTACAGTTAAATTTAAACAAGATATGACGCAGTATCACTTGTGTTCCACAGATGGTGAAATTGCAATCACCTCATAGCAAACAGACGTTCTAAGACTATGCCATACTTCAACTTCAACTACAGAAAAAGTGATTTTTTTCCCCCCAGCTAATACTTTAAATAACTCATTAGATTGTGTGTTTACATCCATCGTCTGCAGAAGTGGGAAATAGTGGAGTACAGGGATGCACGATATTGGTTTTTGAAACCGATACCGATAACGTCCTGCTTCTCAAGACCGATAATACAATTTTTTTTACGCCACTAATTATTTTAACGCGATTAACACATGTGTATTTTTTTACCTTGGCCGCCCCGTAGTTTCAGAGCGCATCGAGTTTAAAATACCATCTACAAGCTGATGCTGACATCCCTGCTCCTGCCGCCCGCTTGTGGCAGACCACACTTCCACGCTCACCGGCAGGCACCGACTGGCCATCGGGAGGACCGGGAGGGTGTGTGTACGTGTGGCCCGAGCGAGCGAGAGAGAGACCTTACGTGCATTGTTGTTGTTAGCATCTGGTGCTAGCTAGCTGCGCTAACGGATATAAGGAGCTGTTTAAATGAAAACAGAAGAGCGACATTTCGCCACAACTGCGCCGAGCACTTGACTTTATGCAGGAAGCCAGACAGTGGGACATTGTAGGAGAAGTCAGCACACTCAGCACGGATAGTGCGCAACATGATTGCAGCGTCCAGGCAGCTCCGGTTCGAGCATATGCCTTGAGTTGCACATAGCTCCAACGCGCGCTAAGATAATTAAAGGGGGCCTTATTATGTTCATCTTCAGGTTCATATATGTTTTTTGTGCTTCTACTGTGTTCTTTTCCTCATACTGCCTGTGCTGCAGCACCTCTTTTCACCCTCTGTCTGAAACCAGAGCCCAGTCTGCTCTGATTGGTTGGTTGGCCGGCTCTGTTGTGATAGGTCAACCGCTCAGATGTCTCGCCCCTTAGCCTATCACTTAAAATGTGTTGGAGCGCCAGCCAATAGAATTGTGACTGTTACAAAGTGATGTCACTATGTTAAGGAAGTAAACAAGGGAGACCAATGGAGGCGTTCCAGGAGTGTGTGGGAGAGAAACTCACTATCGAGGGAACTTTTGGATTTCAGCCTTTTCCATGCACAACTAGATAACAAACTAAAGGACGCTTAATAGGGCCCCTTTAAGGCGGAGAACCCGACTTCCAACCTTAACATGTCTTCTGAAGTGGAAGCTCTACTGCAGGGATGAGCTTCATCTGAAGTGGAAGCTCTACTGCAGGGATGAGCTTCATCTGAAGTGGAAGCTCTACTGCAGGGATGAGCTTCATCTGAAGTGGAAGCTCTACTGCAGGGATGAGCTTCATCTGAAGTGGAAGCTCTACTGCAGGGATGAGCTTCATCTGAAGTGGAAGCTCTACTGCAGGGATGAGCTTCATATTTATTGCCGATGATATTAATAATACAACAAAGACAAATGGGATGCTGTGACTTATCGGATTTGAAGTGTTATTGTAATGGATATTTTTAATAAGATCGTAGGTCTCTATAAAACAATGAAAATAATAAGGAGAAAATATAAGAATTTCATTTGAATAATATTCTTTCCTAATATTAAACTTCACAATTGAAGAAAACACATTAATCAAATATTTCCCAGAGGTATTTTGGCCCCCAAATATGCATAAGTGTGCTCTGTGAGTACATTCTGTTCTGCCCTAAGATTATAGATTGCACAATATACTCTTTCTTCGTCCCTTTCCTATTTCCTATTCCTAAGTATTACTTAAGTTTGTTGTAAATACGTTGTATTGTATTATTGTCTTCGTACGCTTTTAACACACCTTCGTAGCGATGGCGATGTTTCAGGTGACTGATCAGGTTCGAAGTATTAGGGAGCGCTGGATTTGTGAAGAACTCCCCTCTTCCTAAACCACTAATACCACAGTACTGGCAAAACGGGAGGAGCCGAGTGAAAGACAAGCGCCCCTCATCCCAATCCACCCACACCGCAGTATTTTTTCTTTTTTTTACCCAAAAAATATATTGTATATTATCGGGGCTATTAATACTGGTATCGGGTTTATCGGGATGACGTCATAATTCCTAATATCGGACCGATAATTATCGGGCATCCCTAGTACAAATACTTCGTTACTGTACTTAAGTACATTTTTCTGGTATCAGTACTTTACTCCACTAATTATTTATCTGACTACTCTTTACTTTGACTTTTTGATCAGGTATTTTATTTGAACCCAAACACCTGTACTTTCTACTTGTTACATTTTCCAAACAGCTGGTTCCTTTAGTCTGAATGTGTGTTTGGTGCGTGATCATTATTATTTAGAGTCATTGCGTGCCTATTGATTTGAACACGATCCGTGTATCCATCACTTCCTGGTCTTCTCTAAAGAAGAGGGACCAATGGAAACGTTGTCATGTTGCTGTTGTTCAGCATGGAAACATTCATTAGCTAGCAATGACATTATTGTTCTATTAAAATAAAGGGAGGTCAGGTACTCTTTAAAACAGCTGCTAGTTATGGGTACTTTTTACTGTAGTACATTTCAAAGCCCATACTTCTTTACTTTTACTTGAGTAAGAAGTTGAGTCAGTAATTCTACTTTTACCAGAGTATTTTTAAACACGATTATGTGTACTTCTACTTGAGTAAAGGATGTGTGTACTTTTGCCACCTCTGATCGTCTGAGGTTCAATCAAACAGAGAACTTGGGAATAAAGTCTTCAAATGCACGGCCGGTAACGGGGAACATCTGCTGCGTCTGCGGAGGAATATTCTGCTGAGCATGACGGTGATTGGATCGCTCACATCAAAGCAGCGGCTTGTGCTCAGCAGGGTGAGAAGAAGAAAGACGCGATGTGCTCGACGACTGTCTATAGTTTCCCCCCGGGGTCAGAAAAAGCAGCGTCAGGTCTAAAACGCCGCCTAGGTTACACACATGACATGAAATATGAACAGTGCTGCGCTTTGGAGGGGAATCTAAACACACACATGAGTACAGTACAGTGAGTCATAGCAGGGAGGGCGCGGGAGGTGGCTCCTGAACGCACCACGGACTTATCACAACGAATGACCTTCACATGTTTCTGCGCCCGGAGGCTGAGGGGAACACTGAGAAACAAAGCCTTTTGAGAATAAGAGACACAACATTATAGATCCCCATTATAAAGCCCCGCTATCAAACCCAATTTGCTTTATTCACAATGTCAGGATGCCTAATGGCGGATTCTTTTTGCGTGTGTCCTGATAGGAATAAACCCCAAACAAATCCATTTTCCTCGAGCGACTCATGCTGGCAGCCATTTGCCATGGATATCCAATGTGGTTGCATGTTCAGAGATCAAAGTGACGACGGCGGCGGCGAGGCAAGGGCAAATCAAAGACTCGATTCAAAGCAACTTCTTCTGCCCTGAGGTGCTCCTTCGCCACCGTGGACATATTTCCCCACATGTTATAGATGAGGCAACGTACAGCGGACTACTTTCAGAAATGGGCCAGAAAAGTGACAGAAATCAGAGGTCAGAGCGACTCCCGTTCCTGGCTCCTCTTTCTCTCTATCTCACTGTCGCTCCCACTCCACCAGCCCTCCTATCAGAAAGAGATAGTCATCTCCATGGCGGAAGCTTCGCCTTTCTATTGATGGCTGTCTGAAGCGCGCGTTATCATGTCCGATCTGAGCTTTGACAGGCCGACAAGGGAGAGGCTTGTATTACAAGGGGAATCAATGGCACTCGGCCATATCCCTATCAATAGGCTGCCACAACTCTTTTTGGACACTCTGGGACAGATAAGATGATTTACCCGAGAAACAAATGATGAAGGGAGAGGGGGGAGGAACTGGCAGCACAGAAGTAGGTTAAAAATAACTCAGTTGTGATTCTAATAAAACATTTGACTGCGATGTTTGTTCTTCATTAGTAACAACATTGTAAGATGATGAAAGCAAACAAAAGGAGTGCTAAGAAGTCCCGCTGTTAACCTTCGTCAGCGACTAAGCAGATAGATGACAACGGAATGAGCTCCAGAATCCTCGTGTAGGGCCGACGCCGCGCGCTAAATCATTTCCTAGATCAAATATTGATATTTCGAATGAGCACCCTCGGTGGGCCTTTCTTAGCGGCCTCCTGGAGTCAGCACATTTGTCTGGGTCTTTCCAGGTTTATGGGGAAATGAAAAGAGGTGAGCGTGAGCGGTGGAGCAAGAAGGAAAACAGCTTGGACGGGGGGTGAACAAAAAAGAAAATGTATTTAATTTGTCAACCCTTGCCGCTGTGTGTTGGTTTCAGCAGAATGGGTTATGTGCCTGAGTATTTCTCCCTTTCTCAAGGACCTGCTTTTGTACACAGAGCAGCGAGGGTTGCTGGCTCACACCAACTCTAATTGCCCCGAGGCCATAGGCAGCCACTTTCAAACAGGGTCATTCATCTTCCCATGGAAAAGGAAATGGTCTTTGGCCCTGATCCTTAATCACCCCCCTGCCGCAGAGTACAAGGTCATCAGGGAAGCCCTGTGACAAACACACACTCATGTACACACACACTAGGCAGCATGGCAGAAAGACTGAGGGTGGTGGGTGAGAGACACATGTGAGGTGAGCAAAAAGAGAAAAAGAGCATGCCACCCTGCAGGTGAAATTGGAGCAGAGATTATAGAGTTATGGTTTGTGGTTCTCCCCTTCAAAGAGGGAGTCAGGAATTCACGTGGATGTGGTGGTGAGAGAAGCTGAACGCCGTGACGAAAGAACAGGCAGAGAGAAGATGAAAGCCTGGGGGGGTGGGGGACAGGAATGGAAAGGGCTCCATTTCACTGAGGATTACAAGATATTGCAGAGACTGGTACTCTAAACAAAGCCACACACATGTGTCTTACTGAGAGACTGTTAAAGGAATGATTCAGGAAGCACCATCAACAGTTAAACAAGGACATCCCGAGTAAATTGGGCTGCATTTCTAAAGTAGCAGGATCATAAGTACATTGTCAATTTAGGATCTTATTTAATACTTTAGAATCACTTTCATAGTTGCACTTTACACATGCAGTTTCACTTTTTAAGCTGCAACTATTCATTATTTTTATTTGGGTCTGATTGATTGATTAAAGTAGACGGCACATATACATACTGTAAGGCTAAGTCCAGTGATGTAAAGATTGTTTGATGTTTAAACCAAATACCAAGAACATTCTCATTCTGGGCTTGCATCCAAGATGTGATTACAAGAGAACTTTGCAACAAGCTAAAGCAAGCAGCAAAATACATATGTCCAATTTTATGCTTTTGTTGTTGTGCTTTAAAATGTTTTATTTGTTTATTGTGCTGTTCCCCTTTATTATTTCACTTCATATACATTATAATGTTTGCCGCCCTGTGGCTGTGGACAACACAGGCATCCCATAACATCTTTATCTTCATTGATGCCGATCCTCACGTGTTGTCCTCTTGAGATCTGTTATGAAGTTGTGCACATTTGAACAGAGCTTGAATTATTCTGATCATATTAGGTCTGAGACCGATTCATAAAACAATTTCATTCTGCTTTGTTAGGCTCACTTCATTCAATTGTTTGCGATGAATTTGCTCAGCCGCCGATGGAAACCCCCAATGGGTCCAGTAACTTAATACGTCAATGTTTTCTAATGTTTTGTCTGGTGTAATTATGTGTTATCCACATTGTGAATAGCTGTTGATTGGCGGACTAGTGTTTGAGCTGTTGTTCGTGACTTAACAACTTTATCAATAAACTGAGTTTACCTCACTAAATACAACAATACAATCAATAAGTATGGTGCAATATGGAAAGCTATTGACTTTCTATGAGAATGTGTTAAGTCTGAAATAAATTGGACAATTCACTTTTATCCCCGTCGACTACATTTTGAGCTCCCTCTTCAATCTTGGTGTATTTCTCAGAGTCAAAGGCAATTACGACTTCAAGGCTGTAATGCCAAATCGATGTAGGCGTTATGTAATGGCTGATGCTGGCAGCTTCACATCTCCAAAATTAGCCGGCGGGTCCCACCGGGTCCAATTCCTAATGAGCGCAAACCAAATTAAGCATTCGTTTTAGTGTCCCTTAAGAGGAGGAAAGTTGAAACGTAATCACCAACCAGTGGAGAAATGATTTCAAATATGCTGTACGTCTGAGCCCTCCCACAGTACTCACACACATGTAACGAGGACTAACAGTAATTGCATGCACGCAGACACATGGATGCATGCAATTATCCTTTACCCGTCACTGATAGGAGCAACAGGTTCTATTGTAGTGCAGCAAGTCTCTGCGGGCACGGAGGAGAAACATTAGCGCGCTCTGTTAACAGCCTAGACGAGCAACCAAACAGAAGAAATTACTGCCATGGAACATCAAAGGTTGCGTCTCTGAGATACATCTTTAATTAAAGAGGCCCTATTATGTTTTTGAGCCGTTCCCTTTCCTGTCATTTTGAGCATGTAAATGATCTGCAAAGGCTAACATCCCAAAGTTACCTCCAGAGAGAGTTTCTCTCCAACACTCTTGAAAATGCCTGAAACGCTTCCAGGGAAATGACAAGGGGCGGGACATTTCTGACACTTCTCTAATCGGTTGACCAACAGAGCCGGCCAGCTAACCAATCAGAGCAGCTCTGGTTTCAGACAGAGGGTGAAAAGATGTGCTGCAGCACAGGCATTATGAGAGAGCTTTTTGAACATTAAAGCAAGTACACACAATTGTACCTGAAAATGCACAATGTGTCCTCTTTAATTACATTCTATTGAATAGACACATGGTGCCTTCTGTCACACGGAGACAGGAATGCATGTATAGATCTGTGAATATTCGCGCAAAGACGCTATCTTATGAGAGGCCGTCTAGCTCACAACTCATACTTGTAAGACCAAGTATGAGTTGTGAGCTAGACGGCCTCTCATACTATCTCGCTGTGCTTTTTACTCACATAAAAAGATACGTTCACACAACTACATCGATTCATTACCACCACAGTGGGAAACTCACCAGGTGCATGAGCCCTGATCAAACACAACTGAAATGATGATTCAGTATAACATACAGCTTCATTTGATGGGGTGTAGTGTTAATATTTCAACATTATGATTATTTTCTATCTGTGAGAATCTCATTCATGTCTAAAATATATCTCTGACATGTTTAGCCTTTGCTCAAAGGTCAGAGGGTGCAAAAGCAAAAAAAAGCACTAAAACATTACTTAAAGCTACTTTTAGTGTGTGATGTTGTGAGCTGTTGTAAGCTATCGTGCTAATGACCGCTGGAGTCGGCTGGGTTTTATTTTTAACTTCAAAAGTATATGAGGCGAGCCACTTAAGAAGGAGGGAGGGGACTTCTGAGATGCTGTAAGCAGGGAATGTAATATTTATCTTCTCATGAAACCTTAATCACGACATATTCTAAATGGTTAGAAGATACATTTAAAGCAAGACAACATGAGTTAAAAATAATCCTGTGGGCCAAAAGAGAGTGATGCAGAAGCGAATAAGTGACAGGTTTTTTTTAAAGAGGGAAAAGCTGTAACTCTCTGAGCCTGATATAGAGTAACTTAAAAAAGTGCTGGCAAAAGAACTTTGACCTTTATAATAGTTTTGTTCCCAGAACCGTTGTGCTGGAAAAAAGTTAATTAAACACCACCAAGAGTGTGGAATCTCACAGCAACCTCTCAACGTTTTAAAATGTCTTGGCACGGGATTTAGTGCCAACTGTTCCACTTTGATAATCCCATGCAAGACTACTGGCATCTGCTCAGGATAAATTACATCTTCACTAAAATAATAATTATAATAATCTAGATTTGAGTACGCCATTAATAACATCTGGAATGCTTAAAAAAAAAAAATCACAATTGTAATGTTGAACTCAAAGATACGCTCCGTAATTAGAAGTAAATGATCTTGACTGAAGTGATTGGCTAAAAGATAATTGCATTTAAACATTTGCATTTAGCTGGAACTGGCATTCATTAGCACTATCAATCAGCCTCATCACCTATTTAGCTTTTTCGTTAATTTGTTCCTGAGAAAGATCCTCAGGAAAGTCGGATTTTGGTGAATGATGAATCCCATTGTCCTTGTGAACTGACTACATGCCAGTATCATGACTAGCAGGTAAACTCCAAAAGTCATACCATAGATATTCAGGGTGAACATTGAGATAATTAAAGGGGGCCTTATTATGTTCATTTTCATGTTCATATATGTTTTTTGTGCTTCTACTGTGTTCTTTTTCTCATACTGCCTGTGCTGCAGCACCTCTTTTCACCCTCTGTCTGAAACCAGAGCCCAGTCTGCTCTGATTGGTTGGTTGGCCGGCTCTGTTGTGATAGGTCAACCGCTCAGATGTCTCGCCCCTTAGCCTATCACTTAAAATGTGTTGGAGCGCCAGCCAATAGAATTGTGACTGTTACAAAGTGATGTCACTATGTTAAGGAAGTAAACAAGGGAGACCAATGGAGGCGTTCCAGGAGTGTGTGGGAGAGAAACTCACTATCGAGGGAACTTTTGGATGTCAGCCTTTTCCATGCACAACTACCTAGATAACAAACTAAAGGACGCTTAATAGGGCCCCTTTAAGGCGGAGAACCCGACTTCCAACCTTAAAATGTCTTCTGAAGTGGAAGCTCTACTGCAGGGATGAGCTTCATCTGAAGTGGAAGCTCTACTGCAGGGATGAGCTTCATCTGAAGTGGAAGCTCTACTGCAGGGATGAGCTTCATATTTATTGCCGATGATATTAATAATACAAAAGACAAATGGGATGCTGTGACTTATCGGATTTGAAGTGTTATTGTAATGGATATTTTTAATAAGACCGTAGGTCTCTATAAAACAATGAAAATAATAAGGAGAAAATATAAGAATTTCATTTGAATAATATTCTTTCCTAATATTAAACTTCACAATTGAAGAAAACACATTAATCAAATATTTCCCAGAGGTATTCTGGCCCCCAAATATGCATAAGTGTGCTCTGTGAGTACTTTCTGTTCTGCCCTAAGATTATAGATTGCACAATATACTCTTTCTTCGTCCCTTTCCTATTTCGCCCTTTTATGACATAAGTATTACTTAAGTTTGTTGTAAATACGTTTTGTTTCGTGAATACTTTTGTTATCCAGTGTGAAAAAATGAAAGATTAAAGATTCTACATATAGATAAATGAAGCACGTCCACTTCCTCCTACAAAGTGAAGTGTTTTGAAGATCTTCCTTGTTGAGAAGAACTGGGGCCCAGGTAGTGTCACCTTTGTCGCTTCAGATGTAAGTTTGAGCTCTCCAGAGATGGCTGACTGGTTATAAGGCGACACATGTCCATGTGTCGCCTTATAACCAGTCAGCCATCTCTGGAGGCAGCTCAGCAGGAGGCGAGGCTGTACCACCTCGAGCCTCTGTGACGTCCTGCTGGTCAGCTCACAAACAAACTGCTGCCCTGTGCGCATCTGTTTCTTTAGGTGTGTAGCGGATGTGTGCTGTTTGCTTGCCCCTTGGTGTCTGAGTGCCCCCGCCGTGACAGCAGACACACACACACACACACACACACACACACACACACACACACACACACACACACACACACACACACACACACACACACACACACACACACACACACACACACACACACACACACACACACACACCTGGAGGATCTCTATACGCTGTATTGTGAGGCATAGGGGACATCTATTACAAAACCCCCTGTGGTTGAGAACTCCCTGGAGCTAGCTGCCGGCTCTCACACACTGAGACACAAACTGCCCCCGAACGCACGCAAACACACGTGACCTACAGACATGAAATTGCAAACATCTACAAACACGTTCACGCAGAGAAGTCTAATGGAAGTAGCTTCTTGTACATAGCGTCTTGCATGAAACATTCATAGAGAAAGTCATAATGGAGTGTTGCACACACTCCGTCAACGGTGAAAGGAACACAAGTCCTGACAGTGCTGGAATGAGTTTGTCATGTTGATGATTTTGGGCATTGAAAATCCTCTCGTGTTCTATGACAATGTAAGTGGATGCAACAGAGCTGACGGACGCTTAAGCATGAAAGTAACTTAACTTCCTTGTGGATGTGTGCATGATGTGTAGAAACTGCATGCATGTGTGTGTGTGTGTGTGTGTGTGTGTGTGTGTGTGTGTGTGTGTGTGTGTGTTTCTATTCCTTTAATGAGCCACACACAGCAGCAGGGTGCCCATCGCTCTGCTGTCTCCTAATTGGACCTCGTGAGCAACGAGTGGACCTCCAGCATTCATCTCCCAGAATTCACTGGGAGGAAAGGGGGCCTAGCAGGGCAACAAAAGAAAAAGACATATAAAGGGAAAACATATATAAAGAATGCATCCCTGTGAAAACCTGCCTACTAGTTTCACCTCTATGCAATTACTGGCAGGTATGGGCGGTGGTTTTAAAAGGAGGGTGGTCACAGAGACTAACTAACTGAAAATAAAAAAGGACTGATGGTGGATCCGCCCGAGCATACACAAGCAGTTGAACACACTCATCAAACATCATGGAGCAGACTTCCACGTAGAGACTCGCGGAGCGCGGCACAGCGCCTTCCTCACTAGCTCTTGAAGAGAGAATAAATCAGTGATTATTATATATCCCCAGGCGTTAAGCATCATCCCCGATGTACTTCCAGGCTGAAGACTTTTCTTTTTGTCGCTGCTTTTAATTGAACTATTCACATCTTAAACTGCACTGTAACTTTTATCCATGTATTTTTCCTTTTAATGTTTATTTTAATAGCTTTTCTTTTTTTAATGCTTAATGTCTTTGATTTTTTGTAAAGCACTTTGAATTGCCTTGTTTTGAAAAGTGCTACATAAATAAACTTGCCTTGCTTAGACAGAAAAAGGCGGGTCGGGGAAAACAGCGATGGAAAAAAAAGTAGGCTATCATGGTAGCTTAAGTGTGAAACATCTAATCTCGCAACAGTGTGAGTTGATTCTGGTTCATGACCTCTGCTGCGTGATTCCCCCAGTCTCCCTAAACTCCCTGCACCTCATGCTATCTATCAAAACACCTTGGAGAACATCTGAATACAGATCTAGGTGCCAAAGAAGAGTCCATTCAATGCAGTCATTATGAAACGTGTGTCCAATGCGCTTTTCAGCATAAAAAAGGCCAATTAAACCACACACAATGTACCTCTCATGTTCCCGTCTCCTGAGCACCGGGCCAGTTGAAGTTGATGGACGCGAGCAATTTCTTTAACACGGCAACCATGCAAATCACTTTCAGTGTCTCTCCCTCAGCCGTGTTCCCCCACGGTACGCTAGATTGCAGCCTCCTGTACTAATTGTCCCCAAACATCTCAGGCCAGCAGTGCGAGTTAATTGAGAACGAGAGACGTCGATATCCCCTGATAGACAGACTCGCATAAATGAGTATTCCCACACTGACCATCCACATCAAACCAGAGAGCGTGAAATCTACTCTTTGGTTTCAACCAGTACTCCTGTAGAGCTGGAAAAGCTTAGGTAGGTGCTTAACAAGCTATACCTGTTTTAGAGAGGCTTAATTAAATGCAATACTGACATTTCATCCACCTGTGTGTCACCCTGACGGATAACCAACACAACAGAAGATCAATATGGGATTGACGATTGAATTTGCAGTGAGGAACTTCTTAAAAACATCAACACTCACAGGTATAGAGCAGCATTGTTGGAGAAAAAAGTATCAATTATATGAACAATTTGGCCACATTTTCATGAAACTTGATGGAGGGACCAAGGAAGAACCCATTACCTTTTGAATAGACTATTCCTTTTGTTAACCGAATGCACTTCTAGTTTCCCTTTTATCTTCAATGGGAAATGAATACACAGGTTTATTCCAAACCCAGTTTCAAATGTTGCCTCAAAACTTAAAATTGTTTTAATTGTGGTTCCAAACTAGGTCAACCTTTTGAACGAAGCAAAAAAAGAAAAGAAGATAAAACCTAGCTATGCAACACGAAAATGTTCCTTCCTCTCTCTTGTACAAACAATATACAGAATGCCTAAAACATTTTTCAGTTTTTCCAGAACCAGAGATAACGCCTTATTTATTTCACTCAGTCTTCCTCTGAGAAAGCTGGAGCCTACATCACCCACAATGCACCATGATAGAAAACAGTTCAGTCGGGGAGTCTGGTATACTAGTAGCAGCTAATGTAGCATTGAGCCAATAGCTTAAAGCAAATATAAGGAGTGTCCAAAACTTCCCTTTCTTTTTCTTTTCCCCAACGTATATCCTTATTGCCTTAAGCGACACCACTTGAAGTAATGTATACAATATGGCGCAGCTCCCTGTTGAGCTTCAAAAGGCTTTGTACCCCTTTCTTCACATACATAGTAGTGCATCTCAACACTTTGATGTGTACAATTGGTGTGGTTTTCCTTTCATGGGAAATCATCTCCCGTCGTTCATACTGGTTCTTTTCATTACATCAGCTACAAGTATCATTTGAATCAGTATTGTTTAACTTCCAGAATAAGTGACATGCCATTTCAACTTCAACACCAACCACTTACTGTATGAACACTGAGCTCAGACAGCCAACAGAGCTCACGTCAACCGGTTTATTCCTTTGGGGAGAACACGTTGCCATATTAAAAGCAGCTAAAACAAAGCTTAAAGTAAAAGGTTTGTAAGAGCACAATATTTATTCCATTATTCTTGTTTATATGTATTGACTGTTGTATCGCTCTTTCTCAACCTTATTTACTTGTCTTGCCACGTCAATAAAGAACTGATTAATATTTATGCGATGGGATGGAGAAAAATAAAGGGCTGTTTGAGTGTCAGGATTTCTCTGTTCATTCTGAAGAGCAGCTGTTTAATGTGCATATGTCACGCGCAGCATTATCTTCGCATTATGATAGCATTTCTGTGTCACCACGGCTTTACACAGCGTCATGTTAAGAGTCTATGGCAGGGAGGTAAAGCTAACATGGTTAGCATTGGTCACCCTCCACTGAGGCACATGATCAAAGAGATGTTCCGAATGTTAAACGGATGAAACACAGAACGATGACCCGGGTTGAGTCTTTAGAAGTTAGGCAGGCTTTCGGGAGCGGGACAGTGGGCGGGCGTGGGCGCTCTTCTTCAGTCTGTTGACATGTGTAATGCCAGGTCTAAGGCCCTGTATCATATCCACAAAGAGGTATGACATGGCGAAAGAAATGGATTGCTAGCCTAACGCTCAGACATCATTGGACTACATTTTACAGAAACAGATTGTTGCGGTTTACAGGAGCTATGTTGTCCTCTTGTGCGTGCAAACATACACTTAGCGAGTGTTTCAAAGCTCCACAACACAAGGAACGGATATTATTTTACCGATTTACCACATCTATCCAAAGGTTGTTGTGATGCAAGAAGATATTGCTCATTGCCTAATAACTGATTATGGCCAAGCATTACATTGTATTACAATTGATTTTGTCTATAAGTGGAATTCTGAAGATAGAACTTGTAGAATTATTATCAGAATTGGGAATCTTATGTGCATATAAACCTTCTTTTTGAATTGAGTTTTGTGTGTTTCTTGTTAATTGAAATACTTACGTCTAACTTCAAGGTTTACAAGTTCCATGTTTTCTCTTTGTGCGTTGAAACATTCAATTAGGGAATGTTTCATAAGCTTGGCAACACTAGGAAAGGGAATCGTTTTTACTTCATTTTTACAATTTATTCAGAAGTTCAGTGTTGCAAGAAGATGTTTACAGCAAACAAGTTTCCTCATTTGTCTTCTTGCAACTTTAAACATATATAAATGGAAAGCCAAATGTGGGAAAATGGCATATGAACTGCTGTTCCATTAAAGTAAGTAAAGCATTACATATTTAGTGAATGACTGTATCTTAAGGTTGTAAAACATACTTCAAACAGCTGCAGTTAAATCTTCTAAACCACAACGGTCTCTTTCCTGTCCACACTAGTCTTTAGACCCCGCTGAGGTCACACAGTGTCCAAGTAACACGCTGACAGACAGAGAGCAAGTGAGAGTAAAAGAAAATGAATGGTGTCTGTCGGTGCGTCCCGGCGGAGCCATCATTAATTAAGCGTGAGATTGGTTCTCTCCACTTCCCACCCCTGTCTCTCATTCTGTTGATCCTGAGATGTCAGGGGATTCGTCACCTTGGAAAAAGAAACAGCTAGTGCTGGTGAAGTGGACCAATAATAGATGTGAAGATATCAAAACACACACATTTAAAGTCTACACACACACCCTCAACTAAAACAGCTGCACACACACTGGACTCCGGCTCGGTTTCAGATTCCTATTGCTCTCTTCCAGCACTGCGGTACATCACTAATGATAGCTCCACTCTCTCTACGGCCCTATACTACCCTGAGGGGGGGAGACATCTGCCAAACTGGTACAGGTCCTCTCTTTACCTCTCACACCACCGTGTTTGACAGCCGACTTGGGAACAGTACAATTAAAGGCCTTGGCAAATGAAATTGCGCGACACAGCTCTCGGAAGTAAAGGGAAAAGTTAGGGAGGGCAAAAAAAAAAGTAGTTACCAAAGATAATTTGGCATCAAACAGCCGCATCTTGGGTATTGACAAAAGTGGTATAGCTTCATCATTTCACCTTGAAAAGGAGAATGCTGTGTATAAAAGATCTTTCACATAACGCAGGCAACTTATTGACTTCCTTTGATATTAATAGCCTCTGACACAAAATGCCATTTTCCCAGCGATGCCACGTTATTCTTTGATCCAATGTGACCTTGTTGATGGTGCCGGAGACAGATGCTCGTGTAATGTATCTCAGTTCAGTCATCATCATCGCGCATTACTCATTCTACGCCTAGACGGAAAAGAATATGGATTGCTCTGCTCTTGCTCCGGAACTTCAAAACCGCACTCATGAGAGCTTGACACTGGGCCTTTCTTGGTATTTAGTGGCTTTCCAAGAGCTCTGGCTCTGACTCCCACACGGTTGCACTCTGATAGAGACATACAAGTGTCAAGGGCCATCACTGCACGCCGGGCAATCTGTTGTTGAGGTGAAGAGGCTGATAACAGCGGCTCCTGTCTGTCGTCCACCAACAACCCTGTCTCACCCCCCCTGAGGGAGAGTTATTGCTTTAATATGAACAACGAATGGTTCAATTTGTCCTCTGGGTGTCAAAGGACTGCTCGGCGTGATTACTTTCTTGGCACGGAGGTGACATTCATTGGCTTCGAGTCAGGAGGTATTGGAGAAAGGCCTCTGGTAGGCCGGAGTGGGTGAATGACAGATACAGATGGACGGAGAAAAGAAGACAGAGAGAGAGGCAAGGCCGGCTTTGCACACCTCGACGAGCAGCAGCATGCAATCCTCTTAGATTGAGAAATACAGTATTCTGAACTAGGCTGATCAAAAAGGGGGAAAAAAAGCAGCGCCGCTCCAATCCACCCACTCACAGAAAAGTCACAAAAACACATCAAATAGAGGAGAGGGCTTTTGAATTTTTGGCATGTCACTTTATCACATTTTCAAAGCTGATAATTAGGGGACAAAATATTCAGCTCACACTCAAGTTTCTCAAGGAGCAATGCAATTAAACGCAACTGTACCAACACTTTGGACACTAACCAATGGGTTTATGGAAGGAGTTTGACATTTTTGGAAAAGCAATCATTTCCTTTCCTGTCCAAAATAAGATACAACAGTTGATACAGTGTCCAGTTAACATGAAGCTGGAGCCAGCAGCCGGTTAGTTTAGCTTAGCATAAAGACAGCTATCTTATCAGTTATCTTCAGACAGTCAGTCTAGCTGTTTTCCCTGTTTCCAGTCTTTGTGCCAATCTAAGATAACCAGCTGTTGGCTCTTGGATTCATATTCATCAGACATATATACGAGGGGTATCAATTTCCTCATCCAACTCTGGATAAGGAAGTTAATAAGCGTATCCCCCAAAATATTGAACTATTCCTTTAAGATAAGTTCAGGATATTATTTGCATTGTTGACTCAAATCGTTCTACAAACTGGGCCTGAAAAGGCACTTACTATAGGATTACATAAAAAAAGCATTACTGTAGCTCAGTAAGAATCATTTGACGATATTTACAAAATGAGATATGAGTTTAATAATATTAATTATTTCGAACATATTCAATATTGTATAAATATAGAAGCAACTTTTAAATAATTCCCAACTTCATTTGTGGTTTCCCTCTACCTCAATATACTCGTTTTTGGAGTGTTCTTCTTTTGCAAATTAATTATTTAAAAAAATAAATAAAAATATGATAATATCTTTATCATGAATTCTGTTTTGGCTACAATACTCCTTCAGTAAAAATCGGATTTTGACAATTTTATAATTATTCCTCCAAATTCTCTTTAGATACTGTGATTATATCCTTGTCGTGAAATCTTTTGGCCACAATTGGCTGTCCTGATTGGAACACACACAGAACCATCTTTGAATTGAAACTAACGTCACTCACCGCACACATACATACTGAAGCACACATGTTGCCTGCCTTACCTGAATGGTGGGTGGTGAACGCTGTTTGCGCGTGGTCGTAGTGGAGAGCGTGGTGGTGGTCTCAATAAAGGTGGTGGACATCTCCGGCGGCACCGAGGTGGTGGTGCGTGCGGCGCTCCGGGTCACCGGCACATCGCCCACCAGCCGCACACTGCCGTTCACCTTGACGTTGCCGTGGCCCTCAGCGGCCATGTTGAGGACTTTGAGGCCGTTGTAATAGAGGCCGGAGAGCTGACCCTGGTAGGGTCGCTTCCGGTCGTTTCCGCCGATGGAGATCGTGGCCTGGGTGTTGAAGATTGTCAGCTGCCGGCCTGGCGCGGAGGGAGGGACGATAGTATTTATACGCTTGTGATCTAAAAGCGGAGGAACTACTTTTTTTATCACGGGTAAAAAGCATTAACGGAAAAATACTATGTCTGTTACGACTATGGATTTACTGCTTGATTAAATGAGTGAGGATGTAGGTAAAATGGTTAAAAGTGATGAAACATGCTGAAAAAACTCCAGTATCAGTTCTCAAGAACCCCACCTGTTCTGTTCACTCTAAAAGCCTGCAGCTATATGCACTGCTATCTACAATAGGAAGAGCTAATGCTGGAAACAACACAAACCATTCAGCTATAGCAGCTTTATCGAAACACATGCAGGTGGAGACATTTATTTTTGGAAAAATGAGCTAGAACAAGTTCCACAGGCACACTTAATATTCTCTGGACAAAACAGTGGACTCATGCGGTAGGATGATTAATAAATACGGATACAGGGTTTGGCATATTATGATAAAGTATGGGCAATACACGCTCACTGCATGTCATGGGGAATTTCATTAGGAGACGTCTAAATATCCTTGTCAAAACACAGTGCTCATGCATTAATTATGAAATGAAAATGTACCAAACTTTTGCAATACTAGAATCATAATTGAACATCTCATTGGTATAATTTACATACAGAAAGCACTGCATGCCTGTCTTATTTGCACAATTACAATACACAAGGAATGACAGGGAGAAGACGTACATGTCACAGAAGCGAAAAATGAAATAGCACGTGTGGAGTCATGCAGGCAGCAGTAATGGGGTTTTCACACCTGAGTTTTAGCAGTTGTTAAAGGGACTTTATAATCAGGTTAAGATCTTTATGTGCAATGGACTTTAAAAAGCAGTTTATGATGATATTATGTGGAGTAAGAGAGGCAGGAGTAGATTTCTTTTAATCCTCGCAAATGTTTTAAACAAAAACGAGGTGGATTTCAGTGATTGAAAACTCTACCAGGGCACGTTGGTAGGCTTTGCTGTCAAAAAGGCTCCACTTAGCTCTCCATCACCAAACAAGTGAGGATTTGATCGTGTGCGATGTGTCCAACTACAATCAGATACATTACAGCAGGGAGAAACACCTGCTTTTCAGGGGGGTATGCCCACTGATTAGTTTGTTCTCAAACATTGCAGAGGATTTGAGCCAAGCCTACTGTTGCATGCTGTCCCTTTAGACAATTTTGCACACAGTACTTATCTTTGCATGGTTTTAAAAGCTCTTCAGTCCCTTTAACTGGACACCATGATTCAACACAATTTTAAAGGATGACAATGACAAAAAGGGGGAAGAAATTAAAAACCAAAACCAAAGGAGAGAACTCTTTTTTTTAACTGGATTCTTTAAAAGGGTTTAAGGGGTGGTTTTTCATTCTCAGAGGTTGAAAGGGAACAAGCCGATGAAATGACAGAAAAATAAAAAGAGAAACATTCTAGAAGGTCGATAGAGATTTACCTTTCTCCTGAAGCCAATCTTCTACTGGCCGGGTATATTTGAACGGGATTTTCTTATTTGCCATTTGATAGCGCTCAATGTCGCTGTTGCCTTTAAAGTTTGAGAGTTTAACAAACAGCTTGAAACAGTCGGCAACAGCAACAGACATCAAACATTTATACAGTGGTTTATAACGATGTTTATCTTTGTTTAGAAGAATTTAGAAAAGCTTTATGATGAGTTTTTTTTCCAAGTAGCTTTAGTTTATATGTTTTAAATGTATATTTATACAGCACACTCCACACCAATATTTAACAAAGTATCCATAGACTAAAAGCACATTTTCATAGCACTCATAGAAAATACACACTTTTTAAACAACCTGCAAGAAAAGGTAAAAACACAGGAAATACAACCAGTACAGTAATACAATCATTATATTGCATAATAAATAGGCATCACATGGTTAAAAAGCTAGAACATGCATTAACTGCCTTTCTGTGTAGCAAATTGGAGATAATTAATATGCACTTGTTCTCCCACTGGACACCACCTGCTTTAATATGTCAAGGGCCAACAAATGATTGGGTTGGAAGCGTATTTGAAAGGAAAGCCTGTGTAGCAGGTTTGTAAGGGGGCATGAAGTACTGCAGACCTACTGTATGGGGAGGGAAGTCCCACAGCGACACAGATTCGAGGAGGACAATGCATACAAATGATATCATTATGGTGGGAGGTCTTTTTGAGAAAAAAGCGCTGAACCCCAGCTGCGGCAAATAGGCCACCTTTTACCTTGAATGCTAAGTGTGTGCTTAGTATTTTTTTCTGGCATGTTCCATTGTGTATTTTCCAGGTTGCAATATTTTGTCACCGAGGCATTCCCTAAAAGACACCGACAATACGATTGGGACATTCAACTTCAAATATTTTGGGGTATGACAAAAGACTGTGAAGCCTTTAAAGAATAATGACACCATGATGTCACCCAGTAACCAGATGGGAAGGTATTTGGAGGGAAAAAGGGCATCAGTATTCCATGATTTATAGCACAAATGAAAGGGCAAGGCTTTACAATTGTGAGAAAAGGCTTTCTGGAAATGCTGCTTGGAGTCTCTCAGGTGATTTATCCACTGACTACATTATACACACACATACTCAAGGCAACATGAGTGCATCCCTATTTTCACTCTTGGGCAGAAGCCTCTACGATAATGGCTTGGCTGAGGCTCAGGAGGTACAGTGGGTTGTCTAATGATCGGTGGTTTCGACCTCTGGTTTATCCAGTCCTTGGGCAAGATGCTGAACCCCACATTGCTCCCAAAGGCACAGCCATTGGTGGAGAGTATGTGTGAATGAGCATTGGACTAGACGATGAGCATTTCGGCAGCTTGTGAAGCCGCTCTGCCATTGATGTATGACTGTGTGTGAACTATTAAATGTTCGCATGAGGTGTCAGAACCCCTCATAGCCGGAAGACTCAAAAGGCGCTGTAAAAACAAAAGTCCTTCCATATTCAAGTCCATATTAAAGCACCCTTTGCATTGTTAATGTTAGGGTAGACAACAGATCTATCTTATTAGGTTTTTAAAAAAACATGGTTTAGGCTAAACCACGGGACACAAAGGCCGATCCCATGTGTTTGCTAGACCAATCCAACACAACTCCCTTGAACCCTCAGAGGACTAAAGATCTTTTGTTGTTTGCCCGTTACATTGGAATAGCTAAAAGCCCAGTGCGTCTCATACACACTTAAGGGGGTGTCTGTATTTGACGCCCTTGGAGTGAGACCAGGCTGCCAATTTCGCTGACTAAGTGTGTTTTCTGGGTAAGATATCATGCCTGTCTTTGTTCTACACAGTCTTCTTTTTGTTCAGTTATTACCTGCATATCTGAATACCAACTGTTCCCACCTGCTGAATACAATTGCACATAAGGAGGGAGCACACCACAGGTACATTAAACTGTTCATTAAGCCACTTATGTGGCAACGTAGTTAGGTACCCCATATGCTTGTATCAGTTTCCTCTCCTCACTCCTCTATTCTATCGGTCCTTTCTACCTGTCGGAGAAGAACAAAAACAAACTGGCCAAGTTCTCAGCTTAAAGCCAGCTGGGCGGGATGTGTGTGGATATGGCTGTGAGGGATCTCCAGGAGCTAAAGGACCGTATCTGCAGCGTGCCAGCAGGTTAATCAGCTACTCGCAGGGCTCCAGCCCTATTCCTTTGATCTCAGAGGTGGCAGCCAAATACACTCTCCATTGGACGAGGACCACATAGGGAGGTATGATGGCTGCATGAGAAACCAGAGGACTGACGGAAAGGTGAGGACTTTCGTGAAAGTAGGTGGAGGGATGGATTGGGGCGGGAATAACACAGAGGGGAGGATGTGCAGCGTCTACAAAGCGTTGCTAATATGTTCACTTAGCTGGAGTGGAATCACATCTGAAACTGAGAGAACGCAGGGTAAGCTTGGCCTGCACTGCTAATGGCTTGGTCTGAGGTATAGCTCTTACATTGTTCTGGGTGATGAATGAGGTGACAGCCCCCCCTGTAATGAATACACCACAAGCTAATTGTCCAACTAATGAGAAAAATCTCTCTAGTTTGTCAATTTGATATTCAATTTCTAAAGGTGACTCCAGAATGGATGACCTTACCAATAAAAGCAGTATTGTTTATTAAAAAATCTATATTTGTTTCAAAGCAGAGTGGACACATATTTCACTATTTGTATATGAAGCTTTCATTACAAAGAGGACAGGGAGGTGAAATTAAGCAACGTTATGTGTTTGATTATTTCTCATATTTCGGTGTCATCTAAAAATCTATTATTAGGTTGCACATATATACCTTTCAACTATGCAATAATGATTGAGTCTTTGATTAAACTCTGATAACTTGTTCGGTTAGAAATCTCCAGCACAGACACTTAGTATACACAATGTTTTAGCCATTCAATTCTTAATAAATAATACCAAAGAGGATTTGTCCAATGTGATAAATTAACAAGTAGAACGTATTGTGTTTGGAACTGGATCCCGGGCCACCTTAACTGATATTATTATCCTAGAAATCAGTGGAAGATCGTACTGTATTCTTAATCATGCTGTGAGGAAAACATTTCAAAGTGTATTTATACCAAAGTGCCAACTGTTAAACTGATTGAGTGCCATTCAAAAACCTACTATATGACTTTGATTCTTAATCCGACCAGTTTGGGAGCCCTACTTAAATTACATTGAGCCTGGTGTCTCTGACATCATGTAGCAGGGATTTTCTTGATTATTCTTACTACACATCATTATTGTAACCTTTGTGTTATATTTCTAAATCTGAGCTTGTGTTTTGAGTTCTCCCTCTTGTGCATCACAACTTTGTTTTTTTTACTTGTACTTAGAGATGTCCCGATCCGATCACGTGATCGGGGATCGGAGCCGATCACGTGATTTAAAAAAAATCGGGGATCGGGATTTTTTTATTTTTTTTAATAAAATATTTTTATTTTATTTAATGTTACAAAACAAAAATGTCCATGTTCACGTCTTAAAGTCATCCTGAGGACTTAGTTTTGGTTTAAAATTACACAACATCATGTATGTGTTGCTTTCTTTGGGCTTGTTTTCATAGACCTGGTTGCTTATTTCTCTGAAATCTGGCAACAGAGTGGGCGCAGTGTCTAATAGTAGCAGTAAGCTTACGAGAGTCTACATTCAGCTGGTGACTCTGGACAGAGAAAATGTCAGGAGTTTGGACGCATTATAAAATTGAAAGCGAAGGCAGTGTAACAGCCAGATGCAATGTTTGCAAGGCAGAGGTTCCGCGTGGTGGAAAGAACAGAGCTACGTTCAACACGACCAATCTAATACGCTACCTGAGAAACAAACACCAACAACAACACGACGAGTACACAGCGGCCACTCAGGTAACGGCACTGAAACAACTGACACTTTCAGAGACTTTTAAAAGGAAAGAGAAACTGCCCCGGAATAGTGAAAAGGCCAAAAAAATAACAGCCAAGATAGCTGAATTCATCGCGTTGGATGACCAGCCGTTATCTGTTACCTTTTTTTTCTCTTAATGCATTGCATAAAGATCGGATCGGGAAAAATCGGTATCTGCAGATTGTCAAAATCAAATGATCGGAATCGGATCGGGAGCAAAAAAAGGTGATCGGGACAGTTGTACTAAAATGCATAAACATATTGTAAAATTAATATGTATTGTTATTGGTAGTTGCAATATTACTACAATTATTATCATTATTATTATTATTATTATTATTATTATCAGTAGCAGCTAACGTAGTATCACACAGTTCCTATGCAGTGTCAACAACATTATGGTATCATTTGTTTACATTTCCACATGTGCATACCATGCATACTTAGCATTATTCTCACACTTCTGACTGGCTGATGCAAACCTTTTTCACACTGTTAATATTTCATATTTGTTTCTGTGTCTCTTCTAGCCCTAATGGATGCATCCCCCACTTGTTTCCTCCCAGCCCAAACAAAGTGTAAATGTTTCCCCTTTGGTGGCAGCCGTTCAGTCAACACAAACACTGGCACGCCGACAGTCATCTGCTGGTCGTTCGCTTCGTTCTGTTCAGTTCACTTGCCAGACTAACCTCACCGGGGTTCCGTCGCCGTGCCAGGCCTGAGAGCGCATCTAAACTGCGGAAATGGCTGCTGTGACAGGCTCCTGGCATTTTCTCAATTTGGGGATGATGAGTACATTTGATAAACTGCTGCCTTGACCAAAAAGCCATCATCCCCGGTTCCGGCCCATAGCTGTTTCCTTGTTATGTGTATCCTGCACCGCCCACCTCATTCCCAAATCCATGTGTTTCTTCTTTAGTCACTCATTCTGTTTTTCTATTCACTATCCTTTATTCTCTCTGCATTACAATCATCCTTCTTTGCTCTTCTCGGCTGACTCACACCTCTTCAGCTAGAGTCAGAATTTGCTGGTATCATTAATCTACTTTTTCTCCCTTTCTCTTCTTCTCTACCCATCTATCTGTCTACACGTCAGCTCTTTCTACCTTCTGTCAACTTATTCCAGTCATCTACTCCATTACTCCATGCCTCTGTGTTCTTTCACTGTCTGCATTTCTTCTCTATTCACCCATGTTTTTTTCCTTCCTGCTTTGCTTTTCCCTCTATCCTCTTTCCCTTCTCTCTCCGACGTCAGACAAAGCCATGGAGTAAATTCATCATTTATCAGGTCGCTCTGAAATCTATGGCGTTGAAAGGATGAATTAGACTGGCGGCTTGCACGCTCAGCTTAGTCGGGGTTCTGAGAGCGACAGAGATTGTGTCGCAGATAGGGCTAATCATGTTTGGCCCCGGGGACGCGTGGGGATTTATCTCGTTCCCGAGGAATTGTTTTGTCTGAATTTCAAGACAAAGATTGGCAGATATCTCCAAAAACGGTTCTACTCATTGTGCCTGTTTCAGGTTGCAGGAGCATTGTGTGCATTGCTGTCTTGATAAAGGTCTTTGCGTGTTTGTAAATGAACACAAGGCCAACCCTCCTGGGACCAGAAATGATGGAACACACACACACACACACACACACACACACACACACACACACACACACACACACACACACACACACACACACGCACACGCACACGCGCACGCGCTATCACCCCAGGCACAAGCAGAGAGTAGTTAGGCCAATGGTCATTCATCTGAGACAACGCCTGCACCGCAGCCACCTCCGGCAAAACGTGATGCACGATATCCGCCTGGCTCGGTCTAATAATTCCCTCATTCAAAGAAACAAACTCATGAGAAAGATCATGTAATCCAAAATCAAAGAGTGCGAGGAGTCGGAGAGTTATATAAGGAAATTGGAACCCTCTCACTAAACAAAGGCAAGCCCCTGCAGTAATGTGGGTTGTCACAAAAGTAAAATCACGATTGTAGGAGAGAGGAACGACGAATGGAAAAAGGAGGGGAAAGGCGGAATAAAAAGGAATTGATGACAATTCTCATTGTCATCAAAGCATTGTTTGAAGGGGGGGGATACAATAAGGTAGTCTACACACACATACACTCAACGCCCACACACTAACACTAAAGTCACGTAAGCTGCTGATGGAAATGCAGCTGTTTGGGATCAGGAATTGTTGTGTAAAAGTTATTCTGAGTGTTATGCTTCAATAGCCCTCACATTCAAATGCCCAATCTTTATATTGTTATTGTTGTTTGTGATAATCACTATAATCATGGGCTTCCTGGAAATTGTGTTTAGATAAAATATCAGTTTGCAAAAAAGACATTTCACATTCTACCTTCAAACTTCAAACCGTCAAAAGAGGAGAACTCTGTTTATTACTGAAGTTGTGGTGGTGGTGTTGTGATGGATGCGCTGTATTGAAATGATATCCTAACATTACAGTTATGTTTGCATAAGGGTGGGCAACACATCAGAACTACCTCCAAATATAATGCTGTCCAGTTTAATACAAATGAATTGCATATTAAAATGTATTTACTTATTGGTTAATCTTTTATTCAAAGAGAACATGCTCGTCTTGCTGCTCGTGCCTATTTCCCTATCTTTAGCAATATCGCCAAATTCCACTATGATAGTAACTATAATCCAATAACAGTGTTTTATCATAGAATTAAGGTCTATCCCAAGAAAGAAGGAAATGTGTTTAAATTAGACCCAGCATTAATCTAGGTCACGTTGTAAAAACCTCCTGCTGCCATTTAAAGCAGATAGTAACGCCTTTGTACTTTGGTGGTGTCACTTTGTAAACACTGCTGTTAAGATGTCCAATGTACACGCCCAAGGCTATTTTGCAAGCGGCTTTGAATGACAAGCAATCCACCGACACCTTTGTTCCCACCTATTCCTCACCAGGGAGAAAGGGCATACCCGGATCCGGTAACAGTTTATTGAACGACCTGAGAGCCGTCTTGGCGGGCTGCTCTCTTCAAGTTGAGCATAGGAGTGCGCGAAAGCAGTCGATGAGTCTGCACCCCAAACATGTAATTACTCATGAGATGACAACGCCTTTACAAGGCAGAGAGGGCGGGCAACAAAAATCAATCATCGTTGAATTGCTATCACCGAGTGTCCTGCAAATTACCTGTGCAGAAGATAGAAAAATAAATTACCACGACCTCAACTCGATGGCAGGCGGACAGAAAAAGGGAACCTCGACAGAATAACTAGGAATGAATACAAAGCTCAAATAAATCAAACCTCTTTCTGTTAAACTGAGACACAAACCCAACGGACATCTAGCAGTGATTTTTTAATGGACGCTATCTTTCGATCATAAACATTGACATATTGATAGAACGATTGAACACTGATGAAGAAAGCATTTTCACATAACTATGACAATGATCGGTGCTCAGCTGAATGTACTGGTCTTTAAATATGAAAAAAAACGTCAACCTCCGCAAATGCCTACGGGATGGAGATGTCACTCGTGAACATGTCGTGTCCCAGATGTTTTGGAGTCTGTCAGTATTCCCCAGTATTAGTGCGGCTGAAATCCAGTTACGAAACCCTTCCTACTTTATTTGGTCCACGGAAAAAAATAAAAGCGGAAGACAGCCGATGGCAAAAGAAAGCCAGAGACAGAAGAGATTAGCATCACCTGTGCTGGCATTGAACCAGAGCAAAACAGCGTGCCAGGTCACGGCAGGAGAGGAGGCTGCCCTGTCCTCGATGATGACGCAACTAGGAGCGCGCTGTAGGGCTGCTGAGACATAGGGCTGAGAAGTGAAAGGGATCAACTCCTATTTATTTGCTCCTTACCCTCGGGGGAGCATCAGCATTTTTGTTCTGTTTTCAAAAGTCTTAGCTAGGGATTCGCAGTTCTGGTCACATTAGCTCCACATCTGGTAATGTAACTATTCAATCTTCAACATTATCCTACATCTGTTTCCGTCCAATTATGTCTTGCTGCCGCGGTACAATCTTACCTCAGAGATCAATGAAGTTTCATATTATCTTTTGTCATCCCAACTTCTCTTCGCCTCAACTGCCACTTTGTGCCCGTGTTGCTTCCCTGTGCGTCTGCTCCGTTTGACTGAGTGAAATTGAAGAGTGGGTAATAGGGAACAAGGAAACAACTGTGGCCTCTCCTAAGCTGGCTGGCAATGTCGACACCGATATCAAAGAACAGGAGCGCCAACTCAATTTAATGGACTATTAAGTAGAAGCGGGAGAGGGGTTTTCCCCCCTTCCTTCCTCCTCTCTCTCACACCTCGCTAGCTGAGCGGCACATCTCTGTTCCAAATGAAGGAAGTGCCTGAGCGAGCACTGTTTGATGACCCCATTTGTATTCTGCTGCTGTGCTGCTTTTGCTGACCTGGGAATGAGAGATATAGGCAGGCAGCGGCTTCATCTGGCCAACCGGCCACCCTTGGTTTCTGCCTCGATCCTCTCCTTGCTTACCCACTGACCAAATGTGTCTTGGTGCCTTTCAATCCCTCTCCCCAAATGAAGCAGCCAGCTGTTGCACAGTTAATGCCTCTTCTGAGATAAAAGACGGTAGCCCGGTGTGCTCCTCGCCCGTCGAGTCAGGTGTGAGGCGCTTGCAAGTGGAGACGTTTTTGGAGGCATGGAGGACACTTAGTCTCTTGACATGTTTTACCAAGAATAATGGGAGAGGGAGAATCTTTTTACTAGGGATGCTCCGATCGATCGGTTACCGATCGAGATCGGCCGATACTCACTCTCTACCGATCGATCGGTGCTCTCTAAACATGCCGATCGCATGACGTAAAATACATGACACTTTTCTCTGTGTGCGGCAAAACAAGCTCGCCAAAATGGCTACACCGGTCTGGCATTATTTTAAGGTGTCCGAAAAAGACAGTAAAATAGCGGTATGCAACGTGTGTGAAGCAGAAATCCTGCAGCTCCGCCCGCTGAGCGGAACAAAACACACACTAGTTAGACCTAACACACTTGGCTATTTTATCTACCTCTGGAACAAGCTAAACTAGTTATAAATATATTTATTCTTCACTGTCGGGTCCAGGCCGTCGTTGCCCTGCCCTTTGGCCGTGATGCCCTGTGAAAAAAAATGCAATTCACGGCCAAAGTGGCCTTTGTGCCCCTGTCAAAAATTCCAGTGTAAATAACGCCAGTGAAGTTAGACTAGTGCGCGCAGTAGTATAGTCCCGTGCCTGTGGATCAGAGCGATTGCTCTGCTGTGATTGTTCCGTCAGACATGCCGTGTAAACAACGCGAGTGAAGTCATATTAGTGCGCGCAGTCCCGCTGTTATTGTTCCGTCAGACATGCCTGTAGGTGCCCGATAGTATGGAGTCAGATTTGGGTCAATATTCTAGCGCGTAAAACAAGCTACTCACGAGCTGAAAATGTGCTTTTACACGCGCATAAAATGACCCTCGCGCGCAGATTAAACCCCCGCGAGCGGCTCTGCGCCCGCGAGTGGCTCTGCGCTCGCTCGCGAGAGAAACAGCCTTCTTGCTCGCTCGCGGGAGTGTCAGCCTCGCGGAGTCTGTCTACGTGCGCGTGAAAAGTTTCTGGCACTTTGGGGCGGAGCCACTGGACTTTGATTGACAGCTGCAAGGAAACCCGGGGTTGCCAGGTTTGATAAATGCCTGAACTACCAAGAGCCGAGGAGAGACGGCAGCAAAATCAGTTGGACGAGATTGAATGGTAAAGTTGTCCATATGTGTATATATAATTGTTGCATTTAAGTGATATATTGGTTGTAAAAATGTATTTGCTTGATACAAAAGGACATTCTTTATAACCAATTGCTTTATTATCACGCATTTGTAATATTTGTATGCTAGAACTTTTTGTATTCTTTTTGAAAAATAAAAAATAAATAGCTCACTTGTCATTCATTTTAATCCTTAATTATCCATCCAACACTGAAAAGGTGGTCCTTGTGAAGAGTCTCATCACTATATTCCCTCAGCTGAAAGTCATTTACAACAATAGTTTGCTGAAGATTAAGTTTGTTTTAACCAAGGTATAAGGTTTTTTTAGGTGTGATTTTATGAATGATCTATTCTGTCAACATTTGATGAATTAGAAAAATATTAATGTTTTTAAATGTTAACAATTATTTTCTTAATGACATATTGTGCTAATGAAATCCTTGTAAATAAATGTCCAATGAATTTATTCTTGCATTGAATTGTTTTGAATAAAAACCATATCCACCACCTGGTACTTCCAGTAATCGTCATTGACACACAATGTGCAGATATAACACAATCAAATGTTAATTCTGGTTAAAGAAATATAACACAAAATGTGCAGAAATAACAAATGAGTGTGTTCATCTTGGTTACACATTTATGACACACAATGTGTAAAATGTGCACATTGTGTGTTAGGGGCATGTAACACATTTGTGTGTAAAAATGATTTACACATAAATAAACACAACACGTGTTGTCCCTGAGCACACTCTGTAGGTGTGTTGAAATTCAACACATATTGTGTCATATTTGACACATCCCTTCTAAGAGTGTACAGCAGACAGTAGCTAGCAATTTTCGACAGATACAGCCCACTCAAAAATATATTGTTTTATATAAAATACATTTTTATATATATATATATATATATATATATATTAGCTGTACACTTTACGAATATAATAGTTTTTTATTGACAATTTTACCATTCAATCTCGTCCAACTGATTTTGCTGCCGTCACTCCTCGGCTCTTGGTAGTGCAGGCATTTATCAAACCTGGCAACTCCGGGTTTTCTTGCAGCTGTCAATCAAAGTCCAGTGGCTCCGGTCCAAAATCCCAGAAACTTTTCACGCGCGCGTAGACAGACTCCGCGAGGCTGACACTCCCGCGAGCGAGCAAGAAGGCTGTCTCTCTCACGAGCGAGCGCAGAGCCACTCACGGGCGCAGAGCCACTCACGGGCGCAGAGCCACTCACGGGCGCAGAGCCGCTCGCGGGGGTTTAATCTGCGCGCGAGGGTCATTTTATGCGCGTGTAAAAGCACATTTTCCGCTCGTGAGTAGCTTGTTTTACGCGCTAGAATATTGACCCAAATCTAACTCCATAGGTAGCCTCCTCCTCAGCCGCGGGAGCAAGAGAAGCACAGGTAAGCAAGCGGACCAAGCTGTTTTGATATGATGTGGTAGTATTTGAAAGGACTTAACATTTACGTGTTTATAGAAAGTACTATTGATAGGTAATTACCATTGTATTAGCCTATTTAAAGTCGACTCGTTAGTACATTTTTTCATGAAAACTAGCGATAGCTAGCTAGCTAGTTTGGATAGCGTTAACGTCTTCCCTTCAAGGGGTCTACATCTAGTGTTGCTTCTACAAGCTAGCAGATAGCTGTCACCTTTGAATCTAGTATTTTTCTTGCTAAGCGGTTTTGATATAATACATGACTGACTTATGTGGTTTATGGCTGAACTTAACGTATACGTTTAAGAAACACTATTGCTATTCATTCAGCCATTTGTAAAACGACTGGCGTTGACGTTAGTGCTACACTTTTCCGTCATGTTGATTGACTAGCGATAGCTGGTGAGCTATCATCACTAGTTAGGAGGATACATCTCTCTTTGAAGGAATTGTAGGGGTTACTTTTGGAATCCTTCTCATATGATTTTCTGGGCTTTTTGAACTAAAATTCTGACATTTCTGTGAGATGATGCATAATGTTTCAGTTTATCCTATAGTTAAGTTGTGGGTTTTTGATGGCATCATGTGGGTGATTCAAACTCTGAAATAGCAGCTTGATTCACACTTGATCAAATGTAAAACAGCGCTGATGTAATCCAAGTATTTAGAATACGGTAATTAGATGGAGTAATGTAACGGAATATGTTACAAATGACATTTTAGAGCATGTATTCTGTATTCTGTAACTGAATAAATTTTAAAAGTACAACCAGTAAAACCAGCGTAATTTAACCAAACGGCCTTTGTGCCCTGTCATGTGGCCTTTGTGCCCTTGAAACATTTTTGAACGAGAAGGCCAAATGGCCTTGCCCCTAAAATGACGAAATTCCAAGCCTGGTCGGGTCACTCATTACTGGATCAGTGAGCTGCATGAGATTCTGACAGGCTGTCAGGAGGGAGAGAGGGGGAGAGAGGAAAAGAGAGCGCTTCCACTCATTTCTCCCGTGTTATTATCAGTTAATGTAAACTTGAATAATGTACATCATTTGAATGTAATAATTAAGTTGATTGTTGTGTGTGGAAGCTCCAGTGAATGAGCCCCATTAACTGAGTTTTAAACATCACTTTAAATGGAAGATTTAAAGTGATGTTTAAATCTTCCATTTAGGCCCCGCCCACTCGATCGGATCGGCGATCGGTATCGTCCGATACTGATTCCGGCGATCGGCCCCAAAATTGGCGATCGGAGCATCCCTACTTTTTACCTTTGTTTCAGTCACGGAAATTAGTGGAGGGTTTAAGAATTGGCCACAGAAGAATCCATTGAATTTGGGAGCAACTCAACTTAGGCGGATACCAGAGGTTGCACTAGACTTTTTCGCTGCCCGTCAAAACCACAGACATTTCAATGATTTGTACGGCACAGTTAGGTTTGGAAACGGTATAATTTCCTTTTTGGAGGGCATGCATAACACGGCATAACACCCATAAGCAGCCTCGCTGCGGGGAAACTTTGGCGCTGTTCCAAGTTTGTTCTAATCTGTCAAAATGACGGACTGCTTTCAGATTTGTCCGTCATTTAAAAAAAATATTCGGTTAACGCGACCTCTGGCGGATACACAAATAACTTGTGAGTATTTGTATTTGGAGAAATGTGTTGAACAATGAAATGTTTGATCAACAATTCTTTTTTTGCCTGTGTTGAATCCACATTTAGAACTATCATTTAGATGATTTGCAGGTCTCCCTTGAAAAAGAGATCATTGATCTCAATGGGATTTTACCTGGATAAATAAAGGTTTTGAATTGAATTGAATTGAATGATTTGCCTTCCCAATTTCTGGGAATTGGGCCCATCCTGGGATCAGGGCAGCAACTTGGTGGAAGTCCGGTTCCCTAAGTACCATTCCAGATTTGTTCTTGTAGGAACCCTTTGCTAAAGCAAAAAGGTGATGTCCAGTGGTGAAAACTCAGACGAATCTATCAGACAAATATTAAAAAAAGAGGCAGTACCTGTTGGAAAGTGTTCATTGACGGGCCAGTTGTCCACCTGCAAGGTGGCGTTACCCCCGTTCCTGGTGAATCGGACCAAATGGTATTTTCCGTCGTCGATGTCGGTGGTTATCTCCTTAACACTGATGTCCACCGTCCCAATGTTAAATGTCACACTTACTTTGCCTTGATCCTGGAAAAGACACAAAGAAAAAAAACACAGAGTAAGTTAGGGATCTGATTCCAGCATTGGATTAATCCACATATTTGAATAAAGTACTTTTTCTGAACTAGCAACTGGCATTACTCGCAGAAAGCTATGTTTCTCAATAAATCAAATTTGTCTCCAAGCTAGACAAATTAGAGAATTTGAACTGGTGCTGCGCCGAGATACAACCTATTGTTGTGCAGTAACTAATTAATTATACAATAAACTAACTTAAAAAGTTCAATAAAGCTACTTGGATGAATGCCCTCGGCTGGTGCTAATGGCGAACTACTCAGAGAACCTGAGGACGCCAGCGTAACGCTTCATTATACCACTGTAATGTGATGAAAAAAGGCTGCCAGCAGAGATTGTAATGATGAGTAATGCTCCCTGCAGCCTGTCACTGCAAAACTGGCAGGACAGATGCCTTTTACTGCTGCGGTCCTTACAAACGGTATGAAAACCATATGTTTTGTTTAGCTCCTACATGTAATGTTAAGCCAGTTTCTCCGTGTCCATACATCGTGATTCCTCCCCATCATTTCCTGACTCCTCTCCCCTCGACCCCACTAGTTTTCATGATCTGCCAGTGTGTTTTATTGTGGCTGCTTGCGTATTCATGGGCATGTTAAGCAAAAGGTTTCTAGAGCAGAGTTGAGTGAGTGGCAAAGGAGTAGGGCTGTGTTTTCTGTGTCATTTGTTTTAATCCCCCACAGGGAATCTCTATGTAATTACCTACTTTAGAAG
Source organism: Pseudochaenichthys georgianus (assembly GCF_902827115.2). NCBI lineage: Eukaryota > Metazoa > Chordata > Actinopteri > Perciformes > Channichthyidae > Pseudochaenichthys > Pseudochaenichthys georgianus. The sequence continues at coordinate 11,687,975 of NC_047526.1, forward strand.
GCAGGAGTAGAGGGACCATTTCTCATAACAAAACCAAAATGAAGAAGACTTGCACAGGGGGCAGACATCTTGTTAAGTGGTCAGCTGAGACTCTGGCATTGCATGGCTAACTGCTACAATCCAGGCCATGATAATGTTGAGCTTAAATTCCAGGAAGGCAATGAAGCGTTGCATGATTGCTATAACTTAAATGAAGCAATGCATAAACATGGTGATCTCTATTAAATGTAAGAGGCTATTAATACAATAGGAGAGTAAATATTACTATAATACCACTGGATTATTATACCAAGCTGCAGTGTGTACAATAATAAAGGAAGAGTGTCATTTTATTGGTGCCCGGGTGACCGCAGGCGTCAACATTTCTCCGAGTTAGTTCAGCCTTACTTACTTTAGCTGTTTTCATAACAGAGGACTATACCTTTGAGATCTATAAGGGACAAATATGAACTTTTAAATCAAGTTTGTTACAGCAGACGTCTCTTTGTATTTCTCTAAATTAGGATCCTGTTTTTGTTTCTCGGCAAGTGTCGAGAGGAGCGGGAGAATATACTTGTCTTACTTTAAGGCACAGTGCAAACAGCAGATGCTTTCTTGGAGTCTTTAAAGGAAGCAGGAACTTGCAGTAAAATGACTTTGTAGGCATGAACCTGTGGTGACTGTGCAGTTTCCAGGTTCTTTTAATCGTCGAGGCGGTCCAAGACACAATATTTAACGCCTCACTTGTTGAGTGAATTACCCTTTTTCTATTTATAAAAAGAGATATTGTTCTTGAGACCATCATGCAAGGAACATCAGAGAGTCTCTCCTCTGTAACAATCCCCTGCTCCACTAATAATGGAAAAAGAATGTCGCCAAAGACACGAGAAATCCATCTCCTAAAAGCCGAAGTAGGGTTGAGAGTGGGAGCCCGACACACCGAATATCTGAAATCGCACTTAACGTCTCAGTCAGAGAGGCTGTAAATGGGCTCCTAATTTAAGCAGTCATCATTAAAGTTTAGAGCAACACGCAAATGCATACTATGCGCCTAAAGGCTGAGGTAAGCACACACAAGAATATGTTGACCGTGAAAAATACTACGAAAGCATCCCCCTGACTAATGACAGGACCTTTCTGTGGTACGAAAAAACACTGTGTCTGATGGCCTGAGCACAAACAAAGCCCAGACAGACACATCAGCTCTGGGCCATCCACGGTGACCTTCAGAGGCTGTGGCAGCCCCAGCTCTCCTGTGTAGTCTCATCAAAGCCACATCACTGACCCACTCATACCTACAAACAAAGATGGATTGTCACCCCCCTGGCCTTGGTACAAACAAACAGCAAAACACAACAGTTGTACAGCTCTGTAACTGTTGCAGAGTGCCTCCGGGCGGTGTGCAGAGGGGGAACTGAGTGTTAATGCTTCACAATGGTCCTCTCTTCTTATCTTCTTCTTCTGCACTACTCCTGTTGTCCGGCTACCCTTCCGCCACCGCCACCCACCTGCCAACCAGCCCACCCCCGCGCTGCAGCAATGTTTGATTGACAGATCCAATTACGTTTTTTATTGGCCTGTCGCTCGCGAGGCGGGAAGGCACTTCATTGTCTCCCGAGCAAAGGGGAAAAATGGCTATTGTTCTCTTAGTGGAAAAGATGATGGCCACTATTCCAGGCGTAAACAAATGATGCGCGGAAAATCACTTTCAAACTCACACACACACTCTCCATTGTCAAAACACACACACAGTAAGTCATATAGTGTAACCTTGCGCTACAGGAGCTTTGAGGCAGTAGCATCACGAGGCAAGAAATACAAAGCAGTGTCCGAAGATTCTCAGTCGCTCTCTAAATACTTTAAATTTGGCATTACAGTAGGGAGAGTGCTAATTTACTGGTGCAATGTGCTAATGCCCTTTTATAGTCTCACACTCTCCCACACTCTCTATTTAATGCCAATCAGGAATGCATACCGCTTTGCCGCTATAGGAGTAACATGAGATTATGTTGGCAGTTTGTTTGTGCGTCACTTAAGCATGACAGTATGTGTGGGCATGGTGTGTTCACGCTCCGTGTAACTAAGACTGATAAATGTAATTCCAGCGAGCAAACCCTGCTCCTGGCCCCGGCTTGGCACGAGGCGCTCCAGCAGTCCCACGTGACCCGCCACACACCGACATCAGTAATCAGGCTCGCCACAATCCAATTCAGGGCCGATCAATGCCTCCAACACACGCGGAGCCCCCCGGGCAGAGTGAAAGGAGAAAGGATCAGTCAAAGCGGTGGTGGGCGATACTGCAGACCGCCATCACAGACAGCCCCTTAGAAGACAGCTGCTGTACAGGGGACAAGCCCCTCACAAAAGACCCCATCCCAAGCTCTCTGAATGGTCATTCTGCTAAGCCACAGGCTTTGGACAGGTATAGACGTTTGAAAGCCATTTTGTGGAGGTGAGATGGGTGGAATAAGCACATTTAGCTCAGCTAGGGAGAAAAAAGGCTGACAAAAGAGCTATGGAGACAGAGAAAGACGTGGAGAAATGTATGGCAGCTGTTTTTTAAGAAGATGTGGCATTGAAAGCACTTTAAGGTCAGATAATGTTATTTAAAGTGGGAGTTCTTCCACCACAAAAGGTATTACATTGCAATCAAACCTTGATTGAAATCTGGTGCCCGGCACAGAGTAGTTGTAGCGGGCCGACTCCAAGTGGATCTATATTAAGTCTCAGCTGGGAGGGAGGAAGATCTGATATCAGGAATGTGAAAATGTCCCACGGGGGGAGTTTGGGTTACATATCCACCCTTTCATCTGACATCAGCGCTTCAGTTGGATTTTGTGGGCAGGGGCCATCAAAACTAGATCATAGAAGCATTGGAAGTAGAATCAATAGAGTGGAGGAGCTAGGACAACGTGAGACACAGCGGATTGATGCACCTGGCCTTCACACTGCCAAAGCCATTTATCTTCAGTAATTGACAGAGATAACTCATGGAAGTGATTTGTAGCTGTCTGTTCTTGTGCGCATCGGGCTCCGGAGTCAGAAATGTGCTAAAGGGTAGGATGTAAGAGGCTGTTCAGGAGAGGTTTGTATGTGTGCTGGCCTTTAGAGGCAGTCATTTCTTCATGTACAGAATGCACTGACAACTCGACAGGCCCTAGGCTGGGCAAGCGCCCGGCATATTTCTTGCGGTCTTGAAATTGTGTAAGGCTATTGGTGAATTGAAAGCCCTCATTACAGGAAGAATGTCTCTCTATTTCACACAAAGGAACTATACAACCAAACAAGCTAAGACAAACCCGATCACACCTTTGGACGAGAGAAAAGAGTCCTCTCATGAACTGGAAATGTAGCTTTGATATTGAGTGGTTTAATGTTTGGTTTGCAACAAGTCCCACAATATCGTCAACAAACCCCAATAAAATATCAAAACCAAACAATTGTTTTGATGTATCAAAAGACAGATTTGTGTCTGTGAGGCAGAGCTGCATTATTGTTATAAAATGTAAAAAACCCATAATCATTTTTGCATTTTTGAACTGAATTTCTAATAAACATGGGCATCAGTCCAACATACTGTGTCCTGCTCAAGAGAACTCTTAGTCATAAAAACAAATCTGTATTAATCTGGAAACATTCTGTATTTACCATTTTTTGGGTAACATTTGCTACATTTTGTATTCACTTAAACTTTAAATTAATATGAAACTTTGAATATGTTACCCATATTCCAAAGAGAGCACACAGAACAAACTATTTCTCCGACAATGTCCAGAAATGTGGACTAACACATGATTTTGGCCTTCTTTTGGGATACGGTAACGACAAGAAAAGTATTCATCCTCACCCTTAATGTGTGCTGAACACTGCATTAAATAAGCACTTACACAACAATGTGTCTAACTGAAAAGTGTCCTTGTTACTCTGTCAAATCCAATGGACGCACTGTCAGGAGGTGTCATAGGGGCTGTTGCTTTGACACAAAGTCTTTTCTTTGAAACCGTGACACACAAGCTTCACAGAGTAACAAGGCCGGCCACTCTGAAAATAAAAGTCGTGACTTTTAAATGGGGTTTTTCAATGTTGTGAGCAACAACAAACATCATTCTATTCTCATCCATTGCATTGGTGTGGCAGCAGAAACTCAAAGCTCAAAAACGCGGGCGAATCATTTAAAAATGTTCTGCATGGCTATTAGCTAGATGTCAACGAGTATTTTTATTGTATCATTTGAATGAACTGCCTTATTAAGCAGGTATACGGGCAATGATTGGTTTTGGCTTATCCTGAAGGAAATACAAAGTTACGAAAGGGATGTAAAGTATTGAAAAAGAAAGAAGGGGGTGAAAATACATATTTTAATGTGATGAATAAAGCTGAATGTTAAATACATGTCGCTGCTCAGAGCAGTGATGCATACGTAGTGCTGCAGACAGACAGGAGCCGAAGAAGGCACACATTTTTGGGAAGATATATACTCTGCAGAGGGAATGAATAAAACACTGCAGACACGGTTTTACTTTCTCATAATAGAAACAGAGGCTGCAGGGTTTGGGGTTTTGCTTTGTACGGTGACAAACTTAAAGGTGGGGTAGGTAAGTTTGAGAAACCGGCTCGAGATACACTTTTTGTTATATTCCATGGAATGCTCTTAACATCCCGATAGCAATGAATATCTTAAGTGCTTTGACAAAAAATCCATGAAAAAATGTCATCTGTGGAAGCCGTAATACTGTAAAAAGTACGAAAAAAAAAAGTACTATTGCCGCCCTGTCTGTCAGCCTTCCATCTCGTGCACGCACAAATGTATCTCGTGCCCTCATTGGGCGTGCATTGCAGCAGTACTTCAATGCAGACCCGGCGTCATGGGGCCGGGCCCGCCCATCCAGGATTTGGGCCCGACCATCCAGGATTTGGGCCCGCTGTTTTAATCAGGGCTGAATACAACATTTTAATTGTTTTATTATTATGTTCAGTGGCGGCGCCAGGGTATACTTGGGTAGGCTACAGCCATACCAATAAATGGCTTAGCCCCACCATGAAAAATGATTTTAAAGTAAGCTAAATAAAGTCCGCCAACTCGCGCGGAGTAAATTGCACAGACAGCAGTTAGTAAGATTGATTTCAGCAGTCACTTGTCTGGAAATACCGAAGACTAGAAACGGGTTGAAAACTTTTGTCACGTAGTGATCATCTTCTCAATAGAACATCTTTGATAATGTCTTCTGGCCAATCAGAATCAAGATAACGACGTGGTGTTGTTGCAGGAAGTCCCGACGGAGAATATTTTTGCTGTAGTTACAGTACATCTCTATATACATCGATACAACATTACGTGTTGATAGAAATCAACACGTAATGAAATAAGACCCCACGGTTTGATGATTGATGTGTGGGCTGTCTTTCATTTTGACACACAGAACAATGGACCCCCCTGCAGGCGTTGGGTTTTCAGCATGTCAGCTCTTTCACAATTCAGTTTTCCCGGGAAATGTAAGTTTCGGGGTGGGCCCGCCCTGGTACATCAAATGCCCGCCCAGAGACGTATGTCTGCCGCCGGGTCTGCTTCAATGACTCGCCAGCAACAGGCGGCCACTTTCACCATGGCAGAGTTAGGTTCAACATCGTCTACTGGTGGCAGAAGAAATAATGTAACGGAGCACATTAGGAACAAAAACAAAGTGGAAACTAGGAGAATTCAAACCAGAGTCAATATCGGAGTTGCTTTTCAACGATGGCGACTACTGATGGAACACATGGGGGTTATTCCAACTTTATTCAAGAGCGTGGTATTTAAATTTGAGAGCATACTTTATGTATTTATTTCCCTCACCCTGTCCTCGCACTCAAATAGTGCCTGCTTGCACTTAGATTTGCTCTGCTTCTGCTCAAACTGTACGCTTGCACTCAGATATATTGCTGCTTACAGATGTTTTCTGCTCTCAGATTTATTCTGTGCGCGCTCGAAACTTTTATGCAACAATCCTGTCAAAATCCCTCAACCAATAGGAGGCCAGGTGTCCTTGCGGGTGCGTTTGCTTTACTTATTACAGCGTCCCGTAAGGGCGGTTACTCTTTGGTTGGTCTTTGGTGCGATGACAGGGTTTGAGTGAAGGAAAGCAATAAAGTATGCTCTCAAATTTAAATACCACGCTCTTGAATAAAGATAGGGAATAACCCCCATACACACCGAATCTGACGCCGTGGTCGCTCTTTTTGTCTTGGACAGGTAATTATCTGTTTTGTATGGTTTACAATTCCCCTGAACTATATAGCCAACCTAAGTCATGTGCGCGTTCATGTGTGTTGGAGGAGGTGCTCTGTAAGGAAGTCTGAAGGAAGGGGCGGATTCTTTTCGGCTGTGTACTTTCAAATGTTAGTGCACTCGAGCCGGTTTCTGAAACTTACCCACCCCACCTTTAATGCACTATTCAAATAAACATTTATCTGAAAACTGTGAAATGCCATTAATCATTAATTGGCTCAAACGTTCATTCAGACATTCATAATCGGCTGCCGAGCTGTTGTGAGAGGCGATGTGGGGGGGGGGGTACAAGGCGAGGAGGCCTGGTGCCTCTGAAATATTGATCACACCTAAAAGAACCCAGAGGTCTAACACAGGCTATATTTCCCACCTGAGAGAGCCAGCAACGGCTTCATCGAATGGACAGGAACAAAATGGCTTCCATCTCGCTTTGAAGGTAATTGTTAGGGGTAATAGTGGCAAGTCCATTAGCCGTTGGTTAATGTGCAGGAGTGCCAGCTAGCCCAGACTGAAGAGGAAGAGTCATTGCATTTTTAATACAAACACAAGCAGCAGAAGCGTTGCCGGGGAAGGTAATGGCTTTGAATCCTGCGTTCGGGCTCAATGTCAAACTCTGAGCTCCGCTCTTTGATCCTCTGCCGCAGAATATGAATCGCGCAGGGTCAGCCTTATCAATTATTTACAACCGCTCTTTCTCTATTTCCTGTTTGTCCGCTCTTGTGGCTGTAACTTGCCCTGACACTAATGGTGGACGACTCGGTGAAAACATTTATCAATGCTACCGCAGAGGCCTCTCCAGCTCCATACTATCACTTTCAGGCTTTTGGAACTTCCAGTACTGACACTGCACTGATTCTTATCATCACTACTATACTTTACTGCATGTTTCTTGGCTGCATTGTCTCAGAAAGAGCCACTGCCCCTGAAATAACCTTTGCTTGCTGCATTCTGTAGAGCCAATGAATCTGAAGCTACTTTCAAGAACTATAGAGCATTGCTACAATATATTGTGTACTTCACCGTACCACAGCACAGTTTAAACTTTTAAACACTAAAAGATCTGGAGCCAACTCACGTACTTTGGTATTTTGTTACTTCTCTGAGATATTTATAGCATTTACTTGTCAATGCATTTTTTTTAACTAATTGTAATTAAAGTGATTTATTTGCCATTACCCTTTCCAGCATAGTCTCAAGAGAATAGCATTTCATTGTTGATTTAAAACATTAAATAAAAGACTGGATATTTTTCGTATTAAAGAGCCCCTGTTATGCTTTTTAGGGTTTCCCTTTCCTGTAGTGTGTTATATAAGTTTTTGTGAGGGAGTTTCTCTCCCATCCCCCCCCCCCCGAAACACCAGTGAACCATCGAACAATTTTGTTTGCTTCACCAACATAGTGACATCACTTTGTAAAACTCACACTTACATTGCCTAGTGATCCAACACATTGTACATGACAGGCTCTGGGGCGGGACATTTCCCACACAACTCTAAGCTGGACCAATCAGAGCAGACTGGGCTCTGGTTTCAGACAGAGGGTGAAAGAGGTAGAGGCACAAAATAGTAGAGGCAAAAAATACAAATATGAACCTGAAAATTAAAATGATATGTCCCCTTTAAAAAAAGACTTACATTTGGTTTACTAAAATGAAGGAATTGTGCATTTTCTCAGTCCAAACAGTAGACTGTATATGGCCCATAGACGCAATAATTCAACCAATAACAGTATCTATTTTGCACCTGTAACCTTCCGTCCTTAAAAATGGTATTACTAGATGTTCTAAAATCGTAATAGACTGCTAAACACAAAAAAGGTAAGCAACACAATTTCTAAAGCACAGATCCATTTAAATATCACACTCAATTTCTGTATATAGTCAGAATACTACACAGCTGAAGTAATTATAATGCATACTGCGTAATTACAAGCTTGCTAAATCACAGAAGCGTGGTGAAACTTCAGCCATGGATTTTCATCTGCCTGACCTGCTGATACACAACTTAATTTGCACCATTGAGCCAGCCAACGGCAACATGTAATCAGACCTTATGCAAAGCAAAGAGCCTCAGTCGCCCACACACTGAGAGCCATGATTGTATCAATACCGTACTAGGACTGATGTTTTGCAATAGCTGTTAATAAGGTGTTGGGAATCTTTAGTTTGATTGCATTTACTCAGTGTGCATTCAGATGTGATTTCATTTACCTCTGAACCAGGGTCCATTCAAGAAAAAGCCGCTTTTGTGTGACCTCACACTGCAGCGTGTTGGGCCACATGGTCCCTGCGCACCACGGGTCTCATTTAGTGGAGAGAAAAAAGAACCAATGAATGGGATTTGTGCGAGATGGAATAATATGCTGTGAAAGTCCATTAGGGACGAGGCTAATGAAATTGAAACAGCTTGGTGATCAAATTAGAATCTGTTCGGCAGATATTTAATTTAATGTGCTGCTGAATTTGAGCACTTTTCTTTTCGGTAGACACAATTCATCCCACGTTTTCTCTTTTCTCAATTTTTCCTCCAATGAATGACTTTCTAATGTCTGTATTTGCACACAGCATTCACTGCTTACGTATAAATAAATGCAAAAGAGTGTACACAAAGATCACAAAGTGACTTTATCGTTGACCTTTTGGTGGGGTTTTCCTTGGAGAATTCAGTCACAACGCCATGCTTCGCTGCAGCTGCTTGGTAAAGAGTCACGGGGTGAAATTATTTGAATAGACACACAAAACATTTCTGCTTGTTTGAAGAGCTGCCTTCTGTATTTTGCACGCTCTCCTTGCCATGCCTGGGCCAATATGCAAAGCAAACCCACACTGGGAGAAAAGGGGAAAGAGAGAAGGGATACCAAATTCAACAGTAGCCGATAGCTGCACATCATCGTCCCAATTAACAACATGGATGGTAATTATTGGAGGGAGAGATGCTTATTCAAAATAGGAGGAGGGGGAGAAGAAGACTCTTTCTAATAAAACGGGTTGGACGAAGTTGCCCTCTTATCTTGTGTGTGTTAGCCATAAACACGTCCTTGGACTGCAGTTCATTGAGTGAGGAACACACAGACAGACAAAGAGACGGAGAAAGAGACAGAGGCTTCTCCTCCATCTGTTTATGTTCCCATAGTATTCTGGGCACGCACTCCAAGACGCAAACACACAGACTGACAAATGTAAACACACACAATTGTGAATACACACACAGACGGTTGGCTTTCTTCAAAAATGTTATCACAGCCCTTGTTTGTATAATGTCTGCACACTGCATTAAAATTAGAAGTGGTAACACCCACATGCCCGAGAACAGGTGTTAAGATGCTAATGCTAATTTGGATTGCTAATGGCCGCCATCGACAGTGTTCTTATCATTTGACAACCCATGACAAGCTGGGAAGGTTAAAAGAGGGGAAGCGTAGGTTGTATCCCATTCACAGAAGATGACAAGGCAGGAAAAAAGGCTTCCTTTGCTCTTCACAGGGAAGTTAGGCCCCAATGGCGGCAAAGCTATTTGGATTGCTCAAAAACACGCCGGCAGCAGAAGGGGTGGGTGGTCTGTTGCTAAGGGTAACCTGCCTGGGATCAAGAGCCTACCCTCCACCTTGCCTGCTGAGGTTTCAGGGATGAAGGTAGAGGCAAAGGATTGAAATAAGAGAGATGAAAGGATGAAATTGGACATGTAGCTCTGAGGTGAGGAGGAGTGAGAGGGAGCTGCAAAAAACGATTAACTGAGAATAGAGTGCATTAGGTACCTCGGTCCCGTGCACACTCCTTTTTTTCATTCTACTTTCTTTCCATTTCTCTACTCAAGTAGAGATTCATTTTATTTTGATTTGAGATCCATTTACTTTCAAATCCACCCAGCCTCTCTGTGATGATATAACATCGTAGGTCGCTCCCTCCCAATGAGCAGTGAAGTTGCCGATTGCTGCTGTTTGAAATCGCACCATTTGAGGTGTAATTGCTTCAACGAGGAGAGATAATGATTTTGTGAGAAGATAAAGTAAATCTTCAGTTCTTATAAACACTGTTATGATGGGAGTTATATTGGGAAATTCTGGTGGTAATTTAATGGGAAATGTGTTCGGAAGACTCACTGTACCAGCCTTTTAGAACAAACTGATATTTCATCTTTCAACAGTAATGGAAAGTAGCTAAGTACATTTCCTGTCTTAGGTATGGGTTTGTGGCTTTCATTTTGTATTTCCACTTGATGGTACTTCATACTTTCAATCCACCACATTTTAAATATTGTAACTAGATACTTTTCTTATTAAGATTTTAAATACACTGCCATATTAACGATTACACAAGATACTTCTAACCTTTTTGGTTTGCAGCCCTTGACGAGAGAACTGTATACTTGGCGCCCTAAGTAGTATGTTTCAGACGTATATTATTTATTAGGAGAGTTTCATTTAAACATCCGTTCTAGGGGGCAAAGAGGTGAAACTAGTTTGATTTGATTTGATTTCACATCAAATATTAAAGGATGAATACAAATGTGTGTTAGAGAACTAGAGCTCCAAAAATGGATTGCTTGGTTGTCATCCATTAAATTGATCAACAATTGTTTTGATAATTAATTCATTGGTTTGAGTAATTAAGAAAAAACTCTCAGATTTCAGCTTCTTAAATGTTTATTTTTTCCTAACTTTATTTCGTTTTTTTTTACCATTTTCGCACATTTTATAGCCTGAAGAACTGATCGATTGCCAAGAAAATCATAGACCACATTAAGCAAAACATATTTTCTTTTCCTTTCTGGGCAAAACTTATTTATAAAGAATTGGGCAGAAAGTGCCATTATTGAAGTTACATATGGGGACTGAGCTTTACAGTACGGTGGCCCCTTCCTGCACCATTAATCCGATAAATGTCCACCAGATTAACTTTGAGTGTGTTCCTCTAAGGCAGTGGTAACCAACCTTTTTAAGCCCAAGATCACCGACCTCGGCCTAGGTGAAAGGCGAGATCTACCTATTGCAGAATTGAGTGAAAAACAGTGCTTCCAATTTGAGGCCTTTTATATAGGCTAATTGCATCTGAATTACTGTTACAATGAAGGCTCCATAATCAGCTCACGGCATATAGGCAGGGGTAAAGTGCTATTTTTTACGAGTGGGGATGATCCCCCGGGAAGATTTGTTTTTAAATATTGAAGTTGAAAGCATCAATCTGGTGCACTTTGAGAGCAATATGAAGAGATCTACATGTATGGATACATCTCTCAGCACCCATATGAAACAGAACTGTAAACAGATTTTATTTTTATTTATGGATATTTTACAAATCACTCCCCTTTTAAACTGTATTCTTGTTTTACTGCCATATAGTATTTCATACCTGTTTTTCATGTATTCTCTTATTGTTTGTATAACTATAATGATCATGTGAAGGTCTGCCGCGGAAATAATCTTTTGAATAATTTGTGACAAAACCGTTCTAAACACTCAAGTGTCCTTTAGCTCACCTGAGCCCCTCACCTGACCCCCTCCTCCAACTTGTTGTGGAAACAGCTCCTGTCCGTTAGTGCAGCTAGCTAACCAGATGCTAACATGACGGTCCCCGCTAGCACCGGTCCCTCTCTCTCCCTCTCTCCCTCTCTTTGGCCCAATCCCAAACCACTCCCTCGACCCTACCCTTCCGTGACGGAGTGAACTCCGTCTGTAGCCACACTCGCAGCTCAACGAGGCTCCCTCCTGTCAGATGGAGGGCATAAATACAGCAGCAAGCTTTGGGACGGCCTCCCCTCTCTCCGGCAGAAACAGGAAATGCCGTAACTGTATGTAACAACGGTTTCAAATAGGCTTCTCTTAGACAAAAAGTTTAAATTAATAACTCAAATAAAACTCCAAACATCTTTCATTGTGTTTCAAAGCTCTTTTAGTTTTAAACTTGATGTTTATAAGCTTCTTAGTTTTTGCAACGGTCTGTAAATATACACAACTTTATAATAAAATGCACAATTTTACCTTTTTCTAGACTAAACACAGGTATGATCCTAAGTTAAACACATAATGAGGTCATCATGAGGTTGTTAACATCGTAGTTTATCAGTGGATGTTTGCTGGAACTACTTTTTAGCAGCTTGTTTCCCGACGGACACACACAGCGTGACTCCGGTCAGGTAGAGACTTGGGCTGCAGTCGAATAGTCCAAAGATCAGCTCCTAAATTCTAACCCTATCTCCTATTCCTTGACCTCTGAGTGAAACGTCACGGGGTTAAGGGATAGTGGATAGGAGAATTCAAAAGGACTTAGGAGAAGAGACTGCGGTACTTTAGAGAATCGACTGCACTTTCACTATCCGACGTGTTCATGATGCGCCAGCGGACGTCATGAATGTGCGTCTGCTGCTGTGGGGAAACTATGGAAACTACAGTTTTCTATACAGCGGACTACAACATGGATGTTCAATAAGAACGAGGGACTACTGTAAACTCATCTAGAGGCGGGGCGGGTTCAGTATTGCACGTCGCGGGGCGGGAGCGGGTCTTGAAAATCAGACCCGTGCAGGACTCTGCATCAGGCACCTTCAAGTTAAACAATACTACAGTAAACAATTAACACAGTCGGCCTAAATTATGCGGATTAAACCACATTTATTTCGTTAAAAATAAACAAAATATGATTTTGTTTGAATGATTAAATGTCATCAGGCACCTTCAAGTTAAACAATCAGGTGCACACTTTAATGTGCCGCCGCCTCCGGACTCGGTTTAAAGAATGCACAAATGTGTTTAATCGTTTATGTCAGATATGTACTAAGTAGCCTAAATACATTTGTTCCTGCTCAAGATTAGATTCAACTTTATTGTTATTGCACATATTGCAGGTACTGAGACAACGAAATGCAGTTTGGCTTCTAACCAGGTGCAACAAGCAGCGAAAAGTAATGTGCACACTACTACAGTAAACAATTAACACAGTAAATTATGTGGATTAAACCACATTTATTTCGTTAAAAATAAACGAAATATGATTTTGTTTGAATGATTAAATGTAGGGTGAATTGCCCTAATGTGGGACATTTTTGCATTTCAGACTTCGGGAATATATTGCGATATGAAGCCGATACAATAAATCAAAATCCAGTAGGCCTACCATTCAGAAATCCCCAGTAATATTAGACACTAATAATACAGTAAACTATTAACACTGTACATATTATTGTTTGCCCGTGGGATTAGGATGATTGGTAGTGAGAGCCGCTGCATTTTCCTCCGGTCGGATGTGATATAAAAACAAAGCGATTATTTTTGTTGTTGTAAACTCACGTGGATTAAATTTAGTGCATTAATTTCAACTCGCGAACATATGATACATTAAATGAATGTGAGGATGATGATTGAAAATCGTTTGTTTGAGTCTGGATGCATTTCCTGATCTAAAAACATAGCGATGGTTTTGTATTTACGCCAACGTGAATTAAACATTATTTTGTTAAATAAAAACATGGTGATGTTTAGTAAATGATTACATGTCTCTTATTTAGCATAGAATATGATCCTATCCGTGACATATGGATCTTAACAAATGTCCGCTATATCAGATACCTGTAGATCAGCTGTTTATTTCACATGAGTTCCAGTGTGGCAGCTTTTCACGGCTCCCCCCGGTGGATCCATGATCCATTGCAGCTGGTTTAATTATAATTAAATGTATTTATCAAGGGGGCGTTTCAAGTCCTGCGGGGGGTTTTCCTTTTCAGCAGGGGCCCACCCCGTGCCGATCACGGACCCGCACAGGTAGGCGTCTGAAACGAAGCGCTACATCTGTAAAGTGAACTGTTACATAAGTAAAGGATCTGAACAATTCTTCCAGCCCCTTCTTCCAGTGACAAGCACAGGTCTGTTGCCTGGAGAGCTCTTACTGCGCGGTGACCTCGGCAGATATAATGTAAAGTATGAATGAATACCTGAATGGGCATAATGTAGCAGCGACTGAGAGCTCTCCTGCGGCGATGCCTCAGAAGCCACACTGGGCAACATATGCTATCTCCGTGTGCATGACTGTCATGTCAGCTTGATACTGGTCAACACTCCAAATCTCACTTTTGCATTTATTAATTTCCAATTCATGACCACATCCGGCACATTACAGCTGTGTTAAATCAACCAGAACGTGCTGAGAATACATAATTAGATGATCTGATGATTGATTAAAGACGTTTTTAAAGCTTTTGTTTGACCAATTATTTGGCTTTACCCTGCGTTATGGAGCGATATTGAAGTTATCAGCAGGGGATGGAGTATAGAGTATTGTATAAATGAGATAAGATGATTGTTTTTCAGCGAAAAGTTACACCAGGGTTTTTACAGATAAGTCACGCTATCACACCCCTCGCTGTTAGGAAGCACGGGGGATCTCAGCAGCTGTCACTGCCGCTTAGAGTTTCTATCATGTGTGTTTTGAGTCTAGGTGATATATAAGGCACAGGGGGAAAGGAAATATGGCAAGAGTGAACAAACAAAGTAAACCAAAGAGGCTGTGTTTAGGAACACAAATATGGAGGCAGAGAAAAGGGCGCACAGAAATGGAGACATGAATTGCCAGCGCCTAAAATGGCTGAATAAAACCGGAGGAAATCTAGGTCGGTGTGTCTCTCCCTCTTGAAGGAATACTAAGGAAAGTGCCCCATTTCCTGAATTCTTTGGACACTTTCAGGGCAAACTGTCGTCAACCTGAATACCGCACTTGTGGATATTTTCAAACCTTTTGTGAAAAAACATCATGTAGACAACATGATGGACATCACGGACAACAACATAATAGCAAATCTTCTTACATCCTTCCTTGTCAATTATTCTGCATAATTATTTTTCTCTCGCAATTTTGAAAAAGGCATTCTTTTTTCATTAAATTGATTGGCCCAAAAGTAATGAAGCACAGCCAATTTTTTTAACGGCAATTTTCTTTTCCCATCATATGAAACTGCTAAAAAGATAAGTGCATATCAAAGGCTCTGCAGATAGCACTCATTGCCGCTCTCACATCAACATGGCTGCCTGCAGAGCAGAGGCATGAAATCTAGGTGATTGGAATGCAAGGAGATGCCAATGTAATTCAGAGTAATGCCATTAATGTTAATCAGAGGCTGCGGATGACTGACTAGGCCGATGTCTCCTTGCATGTTAGGCGGCGTGCATGCATTGCTGATATGCGCCGCCTGTTGTAAGCATGTCAGAGTGCGCGATCAAAGAAGCTGATGCGTTTATCGTCGTGCTTTTATCTAGCTTTATAATTCCACGGGTGGGAAGATTGTCATGGTTGCCAACAAAATGAATAGCTTGTGAACAAACTTGAGTGATGAGGTGCCAATCCTGAGCATGCATTTCCCCCCCAACAAGTGAAATATGGTCCTAGAAAGGTGCGTTGGCATATATATCTTTTTTGTCTCTATACGGCGATAACGACGTGGAGGTTCACAGAGGGCAGCGGAATAGCGATCCGGAGAAAGTGACAAATATATTGTCTATCTAGCGAGACAGTGGGAGGTTGTTTTTAAATGTCAAAGCCACTCTCAAGGTCTATCCCGGGTCAGCGTGAGTCGCTACTCAACAAGGAGACTCATTGCTGCGTCACACATACATAGACATACGCAAGCCTCAGCATCTGCCACCTTGAATGCTCAGAAGCTTTTTAACAGCATCGACATATTAAAGGGTGTCTGAAAAACAGACGATTTTTGTAAGGGAAGGTGAAGTCAAAAAGGGAAAAAGGCTATCCAGATCCGGAATAATTTTTTAACACAATTTTATTGAGGTCTTCCTTCAAGCGTGCCTTCACATATTTCCTTTTCTATAAAGACTAAGCTAAAGAATAAGAGACAAAGAGGAGTGAAAAACACATAACTGCAGAAGCTTTCAAAGGCAATGTCCCCTCGTTAATGTCGAGCGAGCAATCCCTACTCTGGAGGAATTAGGCGAGATAGAAAGGTTGGGACTCTAGTGTGCATAGTCTCAACGAAAAACCAAAAAAACAAACCCGTGACGAATAGTTCAGATGGCCTCTCCTGTAAGACCTAAACAATCTTCAACAGAGTGAAAGGAGGCGAGATTGGGAAAAGGAGAATGAAAAACACCTCCTGCTGCTGCCTTCTCCATCTGTGTTCAAACATTACTCCACTAACTCTTTTTGCTTTTCACCCTTCAGCTCCCCTGTCACACTAACAAAACCGCCTCCATCTTCTTCTCTCACCAAAGCCGTGTGGAAACTAGGTGCTGCACCTCATCCTCTGCCAGATGCTGCGGAGACTCTATATATAATGTATCATGCCATGGATTTACTTCATCCTAATGTACCTCATTTGTTTCCACTTCAGGTAGTTGTCTGTCATTTTGGGGGGAGTTTATCTGTCATGGAAGGCGTCCTTACAATATTTAGCCACACTGCGCTAACTCTCTACCTCTATCTTTCCATGGGTTTCCTTTCTCTCTCCATATCTTCAGCATTTCCCATCAACATTCCCTTTCTAGCTGTCACTGTCTCTGTCCTCCGTCTCATTCTCCCCATCTCCCTGCCCCTTAACGCCCGCTATTTGCCAGTCTTCGCTCCACTGAGCCAGGACTGTGAACAGGTTACAGTAGTCGAGGGAGGGGTGCACCAGGGTCAGTCATGCGAGGTACAGATGGGCCTCCTTGTCCGTACGAAGACTGTTGACACAGGTTATAGCATAAAAATGCACCATGTATCTCAATTTGGCCTTTTCTTCTGACAGCTAAGCTAGCGGAATAATGTCAGATGATGCTTCGTATCGTGTGGAGAATACACGGCCTGTCACTGTCAAATAAATAAACAATCACTTTCTCCTCAGTTGCTGGCATGACTTTGGTTTTTAGCACTCCTCTGCAACAGCTTTGCTAATAAATAGCCATTCATGAAACTTACACTACAGGCAGTGTCACAATAATTGCACAAAACCTCACAGTAACCGTACACTTACCAAAGAGTCTGTGGGTACGAGAAGCTCAAATAAACTAAAAACCAAAACAATGTTTAATCTCATCCGTGCCAGCTCTGCAGAAGACATTTTTGCATAGTACATTTTATAATTAGAATGTTATCCAACTTATGCCGTCCCCAGAGGGGCAGTATTGGCACACGAGAGGAAAAGGGCCCTTAGCGGCTTTTCCGAGCAAAAGGCATACGTAATGAATCATGAGGTCCCTCTTCGCTCCAAATGACAAGAACCGCTGTCTAGGCAGAGGCCTGCTGAAAAACGGCCAACACATGTTAGGGCAATTCAACACTGCCTACAAAGCTATTATTTTCTGTGCAAGTGCATCATGTCTATGTCAAGCATGGTCGTTTATCAAGGAACTTATTAGAAAGAGAGTGAAGATATGATGTATTTCAAGTAAATCTGCATGGGGAAGGAAGTCCGTCTTGTCCATCTCTTCTTTGGTCAGTCTGGCATGTTCCAGTAAGGTGAGAATACATTAAAGATGATGTGGGAAGAATGAATTAACAATGTGCCTTCAGCCTTCAAAACCAACTTAATCAAAGGGGTTTTGTGAATTTCACAAGCAGGAATGGAGGGCGGGTTCCGGCAGGTCAAAGAAGCGGTGCTTTCACCAATGTCCATTGTCTTAACATCTGTCACCTTTGTGCTGACTCATACTGTCATGGCTGTGGGCTTAGATCTTCCAGAGGGCAGGATGGAGGGGTGGTTATAAGGCAGGAACGATTTTACACACAGCTCCAACTGACGACTTCACTTGATGAGATTTGACCTCAATCTCACCCCTTATCTGCATATCTAAGACATCGACCATTTTGCAACCTCAAAGGGATTCATATTGTTTGGTGATGTGCTCCAGCATGCTGGCTATTTAGTATTGCAGTTGTGTTCAGTTAGATTAAGAAAGGAACAGTGGAAATTGACTGTTAATACTGCCTGGTAAACGCCAATTAATACTGGACAACTCCAGTTCTAAATAAACTATTTGTTGATTATATTCTGTATCACTAATCTAAATCTGCAAATCACCATAAGGTATTAAAGGGCCTACATATAGTGGAGCACAACGTCCAATAGTTCCATCACATATTTATTGAATTTGAAGCTTGAAGGCAATTTAAAACTGCATATTGTATATAGCACATTTTTGTACATTTTATATATTCATCTAATTCTAAGGACATTATAACGATGGAACTTTTGGAAGCTCCAGTGAAGAAACAGCAGACAACACAGAGGACCTTTCTGACCACACAGGATCACACACTGATGAACGTATAGGAGTAGATATTTCCTTCGATTTTCCTTTGCTTGAACTCATGATCCCTAACCTCAAAATGGCCCTTTTCAAATAATAATAATAATTCCTTGCATTTATTATAGCGCTTTTCCAGTGCTCAAAGCGCTTTACAGATACACATTACACATATTTGACATATGACAATACCCACAGGAGCAAGTTCAGGTGAAGTGTCTTGCCCAAGGACACAACGGCTTTACAGACGCAGCAGCGGCAAGTTTCACCCCTTGATCTGATGATCATTGCACAGTGCACTGCGCCACACCTTTTACAAGTACACATTGATATTGTACATGTACTGTGGACAATACCCACAGGAGCAAATGTCATGAACTAGACAGAATAAACTTGACTCCAGGCATAACCGTCATGCCATCAGGAGAAAAAGGTCATAACCCCATTGGTGGACCCAGGCTCCCAATCAGAGTGGATTCTATTGGAGGTTGTGGCCTCTACAGGAGCTAGGTCAGACCTGACAGGAAGTGTGCTGAGTCTTTGTTGGGGCACAGAAGGAGAGCTTTACAGAACTGGAGCTCCCACTAAAAATAGAAAATGTGTTGTTTCGTTTCCACACTAGAGAGACAGAGGAAATGGCTGAGGGGCAACGAGAAGCAGAACAAAAGATGTTGAGATGGAAGACTTGGCTGTCACGTCCTTGGCCATCTGCCCCGCTCCCTGCCCAGAACGTTTGAGGATCAATAAAACTCCAAGATATACCCCATATAACCTTCAGTGATTCACTGCTTATAATCATTCTATACATAAGAGCCATCCAGTAGGAAATAACTCCCATCCCCATAGATGATGATCCCAGCATCATACAAAGTGATATAGTCTTCTTTGTCTCCTTGTCAATAGAGCTGTGTCATGGTGAGAGTCAATAAAGGGAGGATTAAATAAATACAAACTCGCACTCGGTAAAATGCACAGGTACTCACTTTCACATTTTCATTCCATCTGTGAAGGAGCTTTGCACTCAAATGTGATCCCCCTCAGTTTTATCAGCAAGAGAGGGAGAAAGAAAAAACAAATTCTTGCCGTCTCTTAATCCTCCATGAATACATTTGCAGTGTGCGTACGTACGTGTGTTGGGGAGTCAATCTGCCTCACCGTTATTAAAGGCAGAAGCTTTTTTTCACCTTCTTTCTGCTAGATTTATTTTCTAATGTTGACGTTTATCACTTGAGCAGGCCCGCAATTCATCACCCTCCTCCCTCCCCTTTATGTCGATATTCTGAAAAGGGAGTCAATTTGCTAAAATGTGAATCTCTTTCTTTTATCTGGTTTAACTCCCCCCCTCGTATCTCTCTCACATTTCTGTCTTCCCATCTGACTCTTCATCCTGCGGCGGCTCAGGTGAGAGAGGAGCACAGAGTTGCTGCAAAAGGTAACGCCAAGCCTTGCGGGAGGATTTAGGAGTGTCTCTGGAGCCAAGATGGCACCTAGCCTTGTATGTGAGACACAACTCGATCGATTCCAAATCTCTCGGATCCTTCATTAGGTGCTCTTCACAAGCTATCCCGCTCATCCCTCAAGCACTCATAGCATAGCATCTAGAGCTGGGAAATTATTTTTAAAAAATGCTGCTGCTGCTGACTGAAGTGAGGGGCTTTGATCTGACAGAGCATCTGTCGCCATTTAAGAAAATGCAGCTACTTAAAGACAGAGTTATGGTTTGTTGGGAACAGTGTTGGGCAGTACTGCCGCCCCACAAACTCAATGAACCGGATAGCTGCTGATAGAAATAGCCCAATATGTAATCTTCCCAATCAATAAACATATATATGCAAATAAATGCAGGATCTGTAGGCAAAGGGAAAATATCAGAGGTGGGGACTCGAGTCGCATATGTTTGGACTTGAGACTTGCTTGACTAACATTGATAAAAGACTTGACTTGACTTTGACTTGGTATTCATGACTTGAGACTTGACTTAAGCTCGAGACAGATGACTTGAAAGGACTTGACTTTTTTAAATTAAATATTTGCGTTTGTTTTTGTATTGAGATATTCCGTTTAGTTTCTTCGAAATGTGAGTTTTAAATCGTCCTACTTAGTTTATAAGGAAATTATGAAGAGGAACAAATTAAATGATTTGAAAATGATATCTATGTAGGTGCTGACGCTTTTGGCGGTTCTTGTGTTAACAGAAATTTAAATTAAATATGTGTAATGGCAAATGCCATACGATTTTCTTACCTGGAATTTTGCCTTTTTGAACAGACTTTTTGATTGAGTCCTAGCTATATTGTCTGCAGTTCTAGGGTTAATATGAATCTAATATGATTGTCACCAGTCTAAATTAGATTTCAAATAATTAACTGTGTATGTAATGAAGATCATAGTGTGGGTTGAATCCATTTTCATAACCACTGTCTTTTAACTGATTTAAATGCGGAAACTGGGCTTATTCATCAGAATTTTGTATGACGCATCTCCTCCTCGTGTCTCTCGCTCGCATCTTACGGAGGCGGAGCTAAGGCGCAAGGAAGGGACTCGAGTGAGGAAAAGGAGGAGTCGAGGAGGGGTATTGGGATGAGGCTAGGGACTTGCTTGATACTTGTAGGTCAAGACTTGAGACTTGCTCATGACTTACTCCCACTGGACGCTGCAATCATGTTGCGCGCACTATCCATGCTGAGTGTGCTGACTTTTCGTACAATGTCCCGCTGTCTGGCTACCTGCATAAAGTCAAGCGCTCGGCGCAAATGTCGGCGAAATGTCGCTCCTCTGTTTTCATTGAAACAGCTCCTTATATCCGTTAGCGCAGCTAGCTAGCACCAGATGCTAACAACAACAATACACGTAAGGTGTGCCCGTTCCTCCCGATGGCCAGTCGGTGCCTGCCGGTGAGCGTGGAAGTGTGGTCTCCCGCAAGCGGGCGGCAGGAGCGGGGCTGTCAGCATCACCTTGTAGATGGTATTTTAAACTCGATGTGCTCTGAAACTACAGGGCGGCTGAGGAAAAAAAATACACATGCGTTAATCGCGTTAAATTAATTAGTGGCGTTCATTTTTTTTGCGTTAACGTGGAAAGCGGGGTTCGGAAATCATGACGGCAGATAACTAGCCTCGCACATTATTGATATCGGTCCGATTATTATTATTATTCTGATTATTATTTTAGAACATTGTGCGCACTTTTGACCCGCGCAACATATGTGAATACTCACCAAATTGTGCACGCACGTCAGAAGTGGTGAACATTGCGATGTTTAATTGGTTCCGGAACTTTAGGTCAAAAATGTCGTAGGCCACGCCAACTTCCGTTTTTAACGTGAACTCCCCAAACTTTATTCACGTAAACTAACGAAAAGTGCTACAGATGTAGCACCCCAGATAGGACTCACATGGGTGTGTCCCAGTCAAAAGCCCAGTGGATGCCAGTGGCTGGGGGTGTTGCCAAATTGCTAGAGGGCGTTGCCCAATTTCCCCATTTGTTCAATTACAGGATTTAACCATGAGATGGCGTTTATTCACAAAATACAACAAGGACAACTGGGTGTTGTAGAAACATCAATATTTTAGATCAAATAAAGTATATAGTTTGCTTTATGCAGTATATTTCTAGTAATATTGTTGGGTTGTTTTTACACAGTACAGTAGATTGAAGTAAATCAACTTATACATTAAGATAAGATGAGATGGACATTTATTAATCCCGTGGGGAAATTCAGTAGTTCAAACAGCAACAGGGTGAGAGTGAAAAACAGGACAGCACAGATTCACACAGATTAATAAAATCAAAAATAAGATGAGCGATATAAATAATAATAATGAGAAACTATGAAATGAGAAATGAATAAAACTAAAATGTAATTATCATATCATATATTATAATGTATTGTATTATTAAGTAATATCATACATTAACCCCATTATAGCAGATGCCACATTGAATGGATGAACACATGTATGCATCAATAATTACAACTGAGTATTTCTAAATACAAGTTGTAAAAATACTTATATGTATTTATATTAACCCTTTGGAGTCGACCGTCACGCCGGCGTGATCAGATCACATGACCTGTTCAAGCCGGTGCCGCATAAAAACAACAGTCCGGACAATATTGCCGTGTGTTTCTGTCGAAAGTACTGGCTTGAAACTATATGCCAGTCTTTGTTTCATGCAAAAAGACCCAGTAAACACGGAGATACGATGATATAAAGTTAATACATTTTAAAAGTGTTAAAAATGGAAGCACATATTTGAATATCTTCGCCGTACTTGATCATTTTACGAAACGGAAAATACTGGAAACTGTAGATCCTGCTCAACAGGATGTATATGTGTATTTCTGTCGAAAGTACTGACTTGAAACTATATGCCAGTCTTTTCGTTTCATGCAAAAAGACCCAATAAACACAGACATACGATGATATAAAGTTAATACAGATATATTTCAGAAGTATGAATAATGGAAGCACATATTTTAATATCTTCACCGAATTTTATCATTTTACGAAACGGAAAATACTGGAAACTGTAGATTCTGCTCAACAGGATGTATTTACCAGGGAGACGAAAATAGACGAAGAGGGACGGTGGGAACCGAAGAGAGACGGCGGGAAATGGAGAGAGACGAAGATATACGAAGAGAGGCGGCGGGAGACGAAGAGAGACGGCGGGAGACTGCAATTGAAGTAAAGTGACAGACAAACATTGAGAATTTAGATATAGATAGTTAGATAGATTTAGAGTTTTGAAGATTCAACTATGATGAAGAGAACTCTGAACGTGAGTCAAGCTTTAAGCTTGTTTTTTGACATGGAGGAGGAGGAATCTGTGACGTTGCCCTCTGTGTCGTAGTTGACAGAAACCGCTTTGAAGCGTGGCACAGATAAAGACAGAAAAAACTGATTTTTGTACATAATGTGTATATATATATATATTTGTATTATATTTATAATAACACTTTTGCCTTATCAGAATGAAATCCCATGCTACCTCAATCAAACTTTCACATTATCATAGTGACATCCCATGTATATATTTCCAGCTTTTAAATGGTTTCGTTGTGTACGTTTGTGTTACCTATATGAAAAATAATATCATTTTCAAAATCTGTTTTTACGTTTTTTTTGTGATTTTGGGTCCAACATGTTCATATAGTAGAAGATCACTGCTCTAAACAAAGTCAAAAATCCTACATCCTACATATATTCTCCTTTTACATACATACATTTTCACACACGTATATATTTACACTCACACATTCATACATGTTGCTCTCATATGATCATATTTCAATGCACACATTCATATTGTCACTCACACATTCATGCATTTTGTTCTCATATTCATATGATTTAATGCTCATATTTATACATTTAGCTCTCATGCGAAATCTACTAAAACAAAGTATGTCATGGTGGTCAGCTGTTAAACACAAAAGTGTATCTTAAGGGCTGTAAATATAATAAGCCTGTTGTCAATTTTAGACACAGGCTTATTATATTTACAGCCCTTAATAACATTCATTTTCTGGACTCAATGTGTGTCTTGGCCGTTTTCTTTGTTCCAAGCAAACGAGTGCTTTTTGTTTTGAAATCACTTCCGCGAGTTTCGCGGGCCCCCCCCCTCGCTCCACTGACCATTAGACCATTTAGTAAGTTTAAAAGCAAAAGGGCAAAAACGCCTCTCAGACGCTCTTCTGTTTACTTTTTTAATAAAGAAAAACAAATGGTCCGTAGATACACGGACTCATATAGCCTATATGTATACTGTAAGGAGAATGTATGTGCGTGAGAGGACCAGTATGAATTATGGCATAGAAATATGCAAAGAAAAACCTACAGAGTGGGGGGGGGGGGATGTGTCCTAATCAAACCAAAAGAGAAAATGCAGATATCATTCTCTCTCTCGACTCGCTGGTATCTCGAGCTGAGCGCTCATTGGTGTTCATACTGCTCACAGGCTGGGCTGCTGTGTATATCTTGTATTCATACTGTACCCCTCCTCACTGTTTATTCATCATTCAAACATGTACACCTTCCTTTTTTCCTATGTTTCCAATTGGTTCCCAAATCTGAACATTGACCAGTGGCATAACATCAGCAGCCGGGTAAATGAGAGACTGCGGAGCCCCCGAAAAACAGATCCCGAAATAGCTATGGTGTCTGTTATGTCAGTTATTTTAAATAAAACGTTGAAAACTGAACTTGAAAATTGTTTCCTCTTTTTATTTTATTTATCATTTTCGGGACGGGGAGACGTGTGCGATTATCTAACTAAGTTCTATTCATATTCTTGACGGGAAGAGCCGTGTAAATGGGTGGCCATATGCATTTGAAAAGCAATATAAATCACACAGTTATTATACAATAGGCTATAAAAGCACCATCGATAACCATTACCTTTATCCAATTCAAACTTTGGACGGGAAAAAAGGAAGGTGTACATGGTTGGGCTGTACTGTAGGCCTACTGTATACATACAAAGGCCATTCAAGCTAGAGTTCTTCTGGAAATGTTCACATCAGGCCAGAGTCCTGCATCGGGTGACCCGCAAAAAAGGTGATTCGCGGGTGGTATTTTTTCAGATGCTTTTTTCCGGGTTCGGTTCTGGGTAAAACAAAGATGATGCGGGTCGGGTCGCGGGTATTGCATAATAAATATATTAAAATAATAATAATTTAGTTTAATGTTTAAATCCTCAGACTTCTCCCCCGCGGAACCGCGCATAATCATAACCTCTGCAGCGCATCAATCTGCTGCTGTGCGCGCCACATTCGAAACGGCTGAGGTGAAGCTCTCTAGCGGAGAATACAGCATTTTCAATAACACTTCCTCAAGAGCGAAATCCAACGTCTGGGAGGATTTTGGTGTCATCCTAGATGGAGGAAATAACCAACATCCCACGCTTTTTGAGACAAATATGCAACTGCATGTGTTAATAATTGCACGTTTTCACTACTCATATATAGGCTACTTAGACAGACATATTTGCATGTCCTCACTAAGCATTATTACATATTCATTTAATATGAAACAAATCAAAATGGCCAATTATCCCAAAATGTTGCTGCTTATATACTCATATGCTTGTCAACTTTAACTGATCAAAAATCAATTCTGAAAAAATACTTGAATTATCTATGAAATTGCAATATTGTCCCTCAGTTTGTTCCAACCCCGTCACGCCATACCATTTACCCTCCTATTAAAATAATGGATCAGTCCATGTGTGATCTGCATTGAGGGAATTACATCACAAAAGGGTCAGTTTCTTCTCTTACCTATATTTCAGTTTTTGTATTTTCAGATTAAGATTGACAAACTCAACATTTCAACTATGTAGTATGAATTAATAATAGTAAATAATTAATAGTTTTGCAAAATATTACAATTTTGTAATGTCCTTGACTTCCATGTGGTGCCATATCTTAGCTAAACAAGGTCTCATGCCTACTTTTTGTCAAAAACTTCAACCCTGTTGAAATTCCTAGTAGGCCTAATTATTTATCTTTTGTGCCTGAGGTGGGAACATGTAAGTAGTCCACTACCAGATGTTATGACCAAACATTTTGGTTTCATTTTTCAAAGATATAAAGACCCAAAAGGCACCCGATTCAGAGAATACTCAGAATTCTGCATACTGTAAGTACTTAATTTTAATTAAGTACACAAATTACATCACCCATCTCTTCAGAGAGCTACAGGTGACCTGTGCAGCAACACATTTCAATCAATATTTGTCAATACTAAGAGCTGCTAGATTGTGCTGCTGTGATGGAATATGTAAGGAGAATAAGAACAGCTGGAGTTTCATCTGCCTCCTGATCCCTGCCTCTGGCCCTCTTTCTGATACTTCATCTTTATTCCTCACATATATTTCTTCTTCTTCACTAATGTCTTCATCTATTCCTCTTCCTCCTGCTCTGACCCTCCTGGTCTCTTCATCTCTCTTTTCCTTTTCCTCTTTCTGTTCGTCCTGATCACTTCTCGTATGTCTTTTTGTTGTTGTTGAATCACTCCTATACTCTGGCCTGCAAGAGTCTACTTGTGAAAAGCACTGGTACAAATGCTTGTATAACTTTACACGCTCCGCAGTTTAATGCAGGGCCGTAGCTGCGTTTTTAACGGGCCTAAAATGATATTTAAAATGGTTCAATTTTAATTAATGTAATGCTTGTTTTGTTGCTTGAGAAGCTTGTGGAAATAGTGTAGGTTTGTTTTAGTACAGTTTTAGGGAAACAAAAGTTAGGGGGGCAGCTGCCCCCCCTTATATCCGCCCCTGTGTTGAGTACAGACGCTGCACCAGTTGTGTGTTGTAGCTTTGAAAGTAACAGTAATTTAGGCCTAATTAATTATTTCTGCTGTTGAGTAGTTAGTCATTATAGTCAACATCTAATATGGGATAATAAATGTTTTAATTTATTACATTTTTCCAATTTGCCCAGCACTGATTAGGACTACTGTCCTCAGTGTCTGATGGTGATACAATGTACAGTGACAGTCCAACATTTAAAATGGCTGCCACTAAAATGGCCACATTCTGTCCGAGTATAACCTGGGCCTCCATCAGAAGCTTTTGTACAAAATATTTTTCGCACTGCAGCTGAAAATCAAACTGACTGACTGATCTGCGCCCAATCCAGCAGTTAGTATGAAAACAATAGTGCTGAGGTAGTGTAGCAGAGAGGGAGATAAGAAGGAGTGAGAGATAAGCAGGGGGGGAAGCTGCTAGCTGGAGAATTGGGAGGGGGGGTGGCATCAGAGTGAAACAGAAAGGCAACACATCATTTTGAATTCACAGCCTATGTACTGAGACCTATCTGAGCCAAGTTTGTCTCTGATCCTGCTCTGAATTCTAAAATATCCACATCTCCCTTTCTCCCACTTAACTCTTTTCCTCCCACCTCTTCCAATTCTTTTTTCTCCCCCCCTTCTTTTCGATTCCGCCTCCTGTATTTGTTCTACTTTTGGATGTACACGATGCTCCAGTGTCTGTATCTTTCATCTCCCCCTTTTGTCTTTTCATCACTGTTAGAATGGGATTCATGTCCTACCATGAAGCTGTGAAAACACCAGCATCCCCCACGGGGGGGGGGGGGGGGGGCTGTCAGAGAGCAAAGTAGAGAGGCAGGCGCACTGTTTGTTGTACCTCATTGAATTGTTCATCTTAATCCATGAAATATACATTGCAGAGGCTGGGGCTAAGGCCAAGGACCACATGGGTACACTGTAATAATGTCGCTGTGTTTGTCCTACTCGAGCCGTTATTACTTCCTGTTGCTCTGTCGAAATGTGTGTGTGTGTCAGAGGGTCTGCTGAATAAACTGCATCCCCCCGCCCCTCCTCCAAAGTGTATTTTGTTGACAGGGAATCCCTGAAGAGCCCTGGTATCAGGTTTGTAGTGTCAGTGTGCCGGGGTGTGAGCATTTGTTGAAGGAGCCTGTGGAAGTGTGTGTGTGTTTTATATGTGTGTTCATACATGTTATATGGCCATACTGGAGAGAGAAAAAAATGAGTGTGGGCAGGTGTGTACAACAATGGAGGGAAAAGTAAAGAGCGTGAGCGCTTGCGGTACATATGTTTCTGTGTATCCATGCAAGCGCTAATTGAGACAATACAAGACACAAAGAGGATTTCTGTGTAATGTGCATTTAAGTGTGTCAGCGGATATTTTTCTGTGTTTTCAGCTAAGGCGTAGGTGCTGGTCGAAGTTGTTAATTATTAATCATCACAGGCAGAAAACTCTGAACCTCCCTTCTGATTATTCCGTGTTACCTCGCGAACATCAGTGACAATACTTTAACAAAGTAACATGCTTATTATAACCTGTCACGTTCATTACTGTGGGGGAAACTTCTGAAGCAATTGGAGTCAGGACTCAGAGAGACACGAGGAGAGCTGGAGCTTTGATGGCAAACACTGACGGTTTATTTGGAGCTTCGGCCGGAGAATTCACAAGACATGTCACGGGCCACGAGTTGACCACACGGTTGAGAT
This sequence comes from Pseudochaenichthys georgianus, assembly GCF_902827115.2. Classification (NCBI taxonomy): domain Eukaryota; kingdom Metazoa; phylum Chordata; class Actinopteri; order Perciformes; family Channichthyidae; genus Pseudochaenichthys; species Pseudochaenichthys georgianus. Next base: position 11,716,442 of record NC_047526.1, read on the forward strand.
GCCACAATCAATTCTGAAGAACCCTCCTCTAGCTAAAGGCTTGAACTAGTTCAGAGTGTAATAATCAACATTCTTCAATAGATAGACTAAACAGCTGAGGACACTGAATCACAGTTGTTGTCGCTTATGGCTCGGGGTCATCTACACCGCGAGAAGGATGTGTTCCAGGTGTCCCACAACAATAACTATCTCTGACAGAGAGTTGCCCGGTCATAAACTGGCAACATCAACAATATGCTAGGGCAGCCCCTCCTTAAGGGAGATAACGGCTGCTCAAGGTCAGAGGGCGAAGGAGGACATGCAGGGAAAATTATTCCCCAACAATTACCCTTCGGCTACAAAGTGTGATGTCACTTGTTTTGTGAGAACAGAGATTTGACTAATAATATGCATTATGCATTTCACACAAGTCTAAAATACAACCAGGCAAATCAGACAACTGCCCTAGGCCTCAAACTCCATGAGACCATTCAAGCCCCCGGTTCAGTGCATGTCCATTTGTTGTAGTTATTAAATACTTACCAATTTGTTGAGGATGCTGCATCATTTGATCCTGTGGCCATCATTTTTTGAGGGGCACTGTGTCAGAATCGACCTAAAATACATTTGCTATTATTATTATTGTTTGTTCTGTGTTGACACAGGTGCACGCTCCTTGAAAAAATAGGGATATTGAAATTCTCTTACTAACTGACACACAACATAATTGGGGCTAGGTCCATATCCGATTATAGTAGATGGGATGGGCCTATCAGATAGGCCTGATTGGCATCACTGCCAATAATAACACTATTAAGCACATTGGTGTATTGGTCAGATGTGTTTATAATAACCAGTTCAATTAATTTTAGCTTACAAAAATATGGTTCCATTGAATTTTATATTTGTTCACGCTCAATCCCCGCTGTAGCGTCCCCCTTTGATTCCGACCACAGGACCATTTACCCATGTCATCCCTTCTGTCTCCCGCTTTCAAATCTGCCTCTATAATTAAGGCACTGGTGGCCAAAATAATATTCTTTAAAAAAAGACACCTTGGCGTGTCTTAGTGTGAGAGGACAGGTGTTACTAATACAATTAACGATGGCTCTGTGTAAGTGTCACAGTAAGCCATGACAGTGTGACAGTGAGCCAGCATGCAGAATACTACGACCCTTAAAATGTGGCCCACATTTAATTTATCCTTATTAATTCTTATTATATGCACCTCTGCTATTCCTACCGAGACATGACATGACAACAAAAAAACAAGGCTTATTGTGAGTGGGCTACATATTTAAATTGGATTGCTACTGGGTATTGAAACCAAGAGTTAAGGTAATTGAATATTTATTGTGAGGAATCAATCAGCATGTGACATGTGTTTGTGCGGACTTGAGGATGGTGTTTAGGCATCTCTCGAGGCGGCGGGAACACATTCACGGAGGGGAGAAGGAGGGGCTGTCACACCGCTCGCTTCTTCTTCCTCGACTGCTGGCCGAAATTCTGGGTTGGCTGAGCCTGAGCTGCAGCCGGAACCGGAGATTTTCTCGGCCAACTTGCCCTTGTCTCCAGCCTGGGCTGGGGACTCGGGGTGGGCTGCGACCTCTGCGTCTTCGGTGTTTTAAACCGAGCAGAGTTCGAGTCAGCTTGGGCAGAGGACTGCTGCTGCGAGAGCAGCGGCTGGACCCTTTGAGGGAGGCAGAGGTGGAGTGCCTCGTCCTCCCTCTTTTTCGTCTCACACCTCCTTTGCATGGAGGCGAGAGCGGAGCCAAAAATTCCCTCGGGAACGATGGGCATATCCAGCACATCCTCCTTTTCCCGGTCTGGGAGAGTGGTGAGGTTGAGCCATCTCGCTCTTTCCTGCACCACTATGATCCCCATTACCTTGCCCGTGGCCTGGACGGCGCAGCGTTGGACACGGAGACAAATATCCGTGACCGCTGCCATCTCGTCCAGAGTGGCTGCCCCCGGGTTACCTGACAAGTCCTCGCAGAGCTCCGCTTGGTAAGCGGTTAACAGCGAGGACACATTCAGGGCCCTGGCGGACAACGCTGCCGCTTTGTAGGACCTTTCAGTCATTGCTGACTGAAAACGGTCCGACTTTGCTGGCAGCGTGGGGTTCCTGCTTGGTGACGGGCCCACCTTTGGTAGAAGGTGAGCCGCTACCAGCGGTTCCATGGGCGGCATGCAGAGCAGGCCGAGCTTCTCCATTCCGTCACAGTCTAGGGAGGAGGCACCCTGGATTGGGACCTTGTTGAGTCTGGCTGCAGCGCGTTTACACACGGCCTGCAGGTCCATGCTCAGACCGGGCGAAGCTGGTGTGCTATCGCCCGGGAGAGCAGCCCTCGCTCCAGGCTTTGCAGCCTGGGCCGATGACATGAAGGTGTCCTCTTCTTGTTCATCTGACTCGGACAGGAGGAACGCCAGGGCGTCCTCCTCATCGTCCTCCTCATAATCCAACTCGAGGACATCCTCCGCGGGTGAGACCATGGTGAGGTCTAACCGGGAGGCCCAGCTTGGTGGAGTGCGGGAAACCGTTCCCGCGTGTCTTGCCGTCACCGGGTCCCGGCCTTCCAGGGCGCGGGATTCCGGTTCTATAGCCATAGCAGATAGTGAGCCCCAGACCGACACGGAGAGGGGCTCACTCTCTGTGGCGAACGCCCCCGTGTCCTGACTGCCGGTCGGCGGGTCCGTGGACATGGGGGGGGTCCTGTTCCGACAGCTAGCTTGTCGAGCTAACCGTCGGCGGATGCTCTTAACAGTGAGGCGGAAGCAATGTCCGCATGAGCCGGGGTTGTCGATAGCGCCTCGGGCGTGTTCCAGCCCGAGGCAGGACGAACAGACCTGGTGTGTGTCTGTGCCCGATATCTTCAACCCGCAGCCGCAGAGTCGAGCCACCGAGTCCCTGACTCCTCTGGTGTGAGGGAGAGGGGCCGTGGAGAGGGCCCGCTCTCGACAGGTGGGACGGGAGAAAAGATAAAACCACCTTGTCCTTAATCCGGAGAAAAGGACAGTGTGGGTCTTTTATTCCCGGAGAATACTGACTGGTGTGGCGAGATGCTCCTTTTTAATCCTTTTCCCCTCCGTGGGGAAGAGAAAAGAAAAAACTTCCTCTCTACCGTGGTGTCGGTAGAGTAGAGAGCTAGCAACAGGTGTGCTGCTAGCTTAAAAAAATCGGACCTACCTTACTTTCCGGGGAAGAGAAGGGCGAGGTCGATTTTAATACTAACTGGCGTTAGTACTACCGTCTTCCTGCGAAGCAGAAGGAGTAGCCGGCGAGCGCCCGTCGACCGAAATGGGTATTTGGGTTCAGTCTGTGGACCGTGAAGCTTGCCCGGCTACTGTAGAGATGTGCTCTGAAGCGAGAAGAGGTGTTTGAATGACGCATGACTTGTAGCGCAAGCTACTTATAGGGGGTGATTTCCCCTGACGTTGACGTCAAGATCACCAGCCAATCAGGATTGGCGTAATGAGATTGATGCTTCTGTTTGCTCCGCGATGAGGCGCATCCCATAGTGAGACATCGAACGGAGTGTTATGAATGAGAACCACAGTTTTGAAGGGTACAACATGGGCCAAAGAAAAATCCATTACATATGTATTATATTCCCAAATTTGCAACGACCTTAAGATTAGCAGAAAAACCAAATAAAGAAATAGGTTTGCATTCATTTGTACAGAATGTTATAAAAAAAACAGTTTAGCCAATTCTGTCTGGTCCTTCAGATATAATTGTTCTGATTCTTGAACCACTTGCACAACGTTAAAATCCCATAATATAAACACTATGTTATGTTTCACAGCTTTCATATAAGTGTCTTAATGTAGCATGTAAAGCTTAACCCCCCCCACACACACATTGACTCACCATCTGGCTGCTAATATGCCGGTTAAGCTCAGCTAGCTGTGAAAAGTCATTATGTCAACTGAGTCACCTCCAGAAAAGGTTATATAATATGGTATTATATATTGACCTCATAAGAAGAAACATGAGCCGCTGTCAATCATACTGTTGGCATGATAATTACAAAGTAGCTATTAGTTTGAATTACCGCCGTATAGTGGAATAATAAAGTCTGTTTTATCACCTGGAAGATTGGAATAATAAAGCCGTAGGGATGAAAATGACTGTGCCGTTCGGCTTCAGAGAAATTCTTATTTATCAACAAAGTCACAATAATGCTGACTGCGTGTACTGCACGCAACTAGTTGTGAATACAGCTGCGAGGTGTATTTTATCCCAGCCCTTTATTTCCGTGGCGGGAATCAGAGTCGGGAGGTAAGGAAATACAAACTCAAATAAGAAGCTGTAATGTTATCAGAGGCCATGAGCCATAACCGCGATAATATCTATCTTTCCCTGCCGAGGTAGGGTAACTCGATAGAGGCAATACATTGTGGGCCATATACGCGCTGATGCACACAGGTACACATCAAACATCTTATATTAAGTCTGTCGGAGGGAGAGGGAGAAGAAAGGGAGGGAGGGAGGGAGATGTAGAAACAAGACAACGTTCAACATAAACACATTCAGACAGAGAAGAAGCTGATGGATGGATGGGACCAGACAGCATTGAGTGAAGAACTAGATGAATTATGCATCGCCATTAATACATTAAAATATACATGCTTTAGATTTTGTATGCATGGTATGTAGAAGTGATGGAAAAAAATAGATAGTCTGTGCAATGCAGCTAGAACCATCCATTCATCTCATCTTGTGTCTGAGTGTCTGCACTCGGCTTTTCAATTATCCAGGAGCCGCACCTTTTTTTTCTTCTCCCTGCCGGTGAATTAGCATGAGGGGGAAACTCAAGTGGGTAATGGGGATTCTGTGTGCCATCGCTCCATTACAAAATAAGAGCCTGATTGGTTGTCAATCCGATCTCCAGGGGATGGAGACAGAAGTGTGGATACGTGTGTTAGCAGGAGAGGGTATCTGGAGCACCCTTTGGGGGAAGTTTTATGAAGGCTATTATCACCAAGAAAAGGGCTTTTATTTGGATCTTAAACACAACTATAACATTTTGACTGCTGATGGGATTTTCAGAGGGAAATTTAAAGCGCTTTAACACCTTTCTAAGAGAACTTCATTTGAATAATGTCTGTTCAACTTGAAATGTTCAAAGCAACCGAGTAATAAACAAGACACTACAACAAGGAAAAGGGTAGAGTTCAAACAAAAGCAGCTCTGTTTCGAAGAGCTTACAGTAAATGTCATGTTATTCATAAACTAGCAAGCTGCGCTTTCATTAGAATGACTTTCAGTGCTGGAATAAGTACGATTTTATACTTGAGAGAAGTAGCTAAAATATTCTGTTAATAGTAAAAGTCCAATTTCCAACTTCCTTAACACAAATAAAACTGATTGTTACATTTGAAGGGCACATGGTAGTCAGTACTATACTACTAATCGGTAGTTAACAAAGTATCTACAGTATAATGGAATATACGTAGGGGTATAAAGTAGCAGAACATGGTAAGTAAGAACCCTCAAATGTATTCCTAAATAAAGATATATGATACTAAATGATAATAAATATGATACTAATATAGTACTTTGAAAGGAGCCATTCTGCATAAGGAGTTGTATTACTTTTCATACTTTAGTCTATACATTTTGTTAATCATACTGTCTAATAGTTTACATGCAGGGCTTTTACTTCTTATACATTTTTAACTGCAGTATTTGAATTTTAAAGTAATGATCTGACTTCTTCCATTTTTGATTGCATCATCCATTGAATTGACCTGCAAGGCAAGGCAAGGCAAGGCAAGTTTATTTATATAGCACTTTTCGACGCAGGGTAATTCAAAGTGCTTTACAAAAAAAAAAAAAAATGAAAGACATTAAGCATTAAAAAAAGAAAAGCTAATAAAATAAACATTAAGGAAAAATACATGGATAAAGTTACAGTGCAGTCTAAAATATGAATAGTTCAAGTAAACATTGCAAGAAAAAGTACATGGATAAAAGTTACAGTGCAGTTTAAGATATGAATAGTTTTAATTAAAAGCAGCGACAAAAAGAAAAGTCTTCAGCCTGGATTTAAAGTAGTCAGAGTTGCAGCGGACCTGCAGGTTTCTGGGAGTTTGTTCCAGATATTTGGAGCATAATAACTGAACGCTGCTTCTCTCCATGTTTAGTTCTGACTCTGGGGACAGAAAGCTGACCAGTCCCTGAAGACCTGAGAGATCTGGATGGTTCATAGTTTAGCAGGAGGTCAGAAATGTAATTTGGGCCTAAACCATGCAGTGCTTTATAAACCAGCAGCAGTATTTTGAAATCTATTCTTTGACACACAGGAAGCCAGTGTAAAGACTTCAGAACAGGAGTGATGTGATCCACTTTCTTAGTGTTAGTGAGGACTCGAGCAGCGGCGTTCTGAATCAGCTGCAGCTTTCTAATAGATGTTTTAGTGAGACCTGTGAAGACACCATTACAGTAGTCGAGTCGACTGAAGATAAAAGCATGGACAAGTTTTTCCAGATCCTGCTGTGACATTAGTCTTTTAATCCTAGATATGTTCTTTAGGTGATAGTAGGCTGATTTAGTAACTGTTTTAATGTGACTGTTGAAACTCAGGTCAGTCCATGACTACACCTAGATTTCTGGCTTTATCTGTTGGTTTGAACATTGCAGACTGAAGCTCAGCGCTAACTTTTAAACGACAGAATGTGTTGCAATACTTGCAGAGTTTGATATTTTGTCAGGTGTCTCCCTGTTTCTCCCTTAATTAGAAACCAAAAGAGCGGCCAGACGTGAAACCTGACGGAGCATTCGCACTTTCAGCTCTGCCTCACTTCAGCTCACTTCAGCTCTGCCTCACTTCAGCTCACTTCAGCTCTGCCTCACTTCAGCTCACTTCAGCTCTGCCTCACTTCAGCTCACTTCAGCTCTGCCTCACTTCAGCTCTGCCTCACTTCAGCTCTGCCTCACTTCAGCTCACTTCAGCTCTGCCTCACTTCAGCTCTGCCTCACTTCAGCTCTGCCTCACTTCAGCTCTGCCTCACTTCAGCTCACTTCAGCTCTGCCTCACTTCAGCTCTGCCTCACTTCAGCTCTGCCTCACTTCAGCTCACTTCAGCTCTGCCTCACTTCAGCTCTGCCTCACTTCAGCTCTGCCTCACTTCAGCTCACTTCAGCTCTGCCTCACTTCAGCTCTGCCTCACTTCAGCTCTGCCTCACTTGCAACTTGTCACCTACGACGTCTTTCACAGGAGTGAGTTTGTCTGGGGTCACTGCAAACGTTACCACTCTACTGAAGTGTTCAAGCAATGTCAGAGAGAGAAGATAGGGTCTTTCTGGAGGCGGAGGCACCGAGTGTTGTTTCATGTAATCAAACATAGACCGGGACTTTGGATTTTCCAACACACTGGTGGATAAAATGGATGATACGCAAGTCACAAGGTTGTGTCTTTAAAGAAATGGCAGGGTCTGATCTGTCAGTCATGACAAATCAACCTTAAAGAGAACATGTTATGCTCCTTTTCTGGGCCATATTGTTATGTTCTGCCTCTACTGGGACATGTTTACAAAGGCTTTCATGTAAAAGGTCTTTCGTTTTCAACGGTTTCTCATAGGAGGGTTAGCTGGCCAGCTGTGTTGTGATTGGTCATCTGCTTAGAGATGTCCCAACCCTTAGCCTATCACGTACCAGTGTTGGAGTGCTAGCCAATAGAAGTAGAGTATAACATACTGATGTCAAACCCCAACATTCCTAAAAGAGCCTCTTTGATCAAATACACTATCGTTAGTTTCTTAAAAAAAGGTTTTTGATGATGCTGTCGAGATGAGATTCTTAAGGATTTCTCTCTGTGTGTAAGTGTGTGTTTGTGTGTGTCTTGGGTAATCTTCACCTGCAGTCATCTGCAGTCCCTAGTGAGAGAGTCTGAGTCACCACCGGCACATCTAGCCCACGGCTTAAGAGTCTTTCTGTCATGGATTTAAGCTCACACACACACACACACCACACACACACACACACCACACACACACACACACACACACACACACACACACACACACACACACACACACACACACACACACACACCACACACACACACACACACACACACACACCACACACACACCACACACACACACACACACACACACACACACACACACACACACACCACACACACACACACACACACTGTTCTATTGCAACAACCCCTTTTAATTGATCTTCAAGTCACCTGTGATACACACATGTTCTCCACGCAGCTTTAGGTTGTTATTTAGCATTACACTGAGATGTTCTTTCACTATATGCAACATGAAAACACAAGCAATGTCCCCGTCCTTTCTTGTACGCTCCGCATTGAAACTGAGGAGAAACGCAATGAGCTCCGAGATCAAATAGCAGCAGAATGTCGCGCTCACCTCCGCAAATCACCCCAAATTAACCCCTCGGATTTCCAACCAAGCACACAGTTGTTCTTTTGCAGTTAAAATGTAAACACTACAATCAGCATTTTAATTCATGATTGCCAAACAAGCCGTGAGCTAATCACGGAGAGGAGGGAAAGAAGATAATGAAGAAAGCAACACAAACAAAGAGAGGCAGAAGAAGAAGGGAGGCGGCGATTAGGTATTGCCTCTTATGTGTTGCTTCGTGTTTAAGAAAATGCTTTCTACGGTCTTTTTTATCTGTCAGAATACACTAAGCATGAGATACCTAAGACTAAGTCAAGGTCAGTGAAAGACATTTATAATCTCCCTTTGAAATGGTATACAAAAGGCCAGAATGCAACTTAAAAATGAGTTATACCGCTTCCTTTGTGTTGTCTCTAAGAGGCCATGTACTCAACTATCAAATACTATAGTTTTCCTATATCTAGACTTTAATGTGGCAATTTTCAAGTAACCTAATAATTACAAGGCCCTGAGCCTGATGAGACCTTGGGCAGACATGTATCCAGAATGGACAGGTGTAATGCTTTTACCTTTTCTCCCAGATTCATTACGAAGCGCCCTGACAGCGAAGACCTGACGCCTGTCGTTAGGAGTTATTATCTGATGACATTTCAGCGACGCCTGGGACATCTGCTCATTTTATAACACTCTAGAAAAGTTGTACACACTAGTTGTTTTATCTGCGAATACAATACCAATACTGTGATAAACTTCCAAGAGATTCAATATACCCACGTCCACAGAACTGGAGAGGCGTATTCTCACACGAGGAAAATGATACTAAAAAACATTGGACGTGAGGTCAAGCAGCGGTTTATTTTCCTTGAGATGCAACCAACAGTCTCACGGCTAAATATTCACTCAAGGTCTAATCAATATTTAACGTTCACCTGTGGCAAAAACAGTCACATTTCCCTCATTTGGTTCCTGTTTGATAGTGGGGTAATTGTGGGGAAAAGGGAGCCTCAGAGTGTCCTGATTTGTGCCAACTATTCTACAGTTTAAGAGTACAATAACTGTTAATAATAAATGAAACTCACGTTGTTTGTACACCCTTGGCTCCCAATAAATCATTTGAAATATTAGCAGTGCTATGTTAACCAAAAGAAAAGCCACTGTGTTCAGAACATGCTGTTACTCTAAGAATAATGTCCTTAACGCCATGAGACCGGAGGAATGAGGACACTCCTACGACTCACAGCCAAATGATAAAATATACCCTGCTTGGCTAGCTGTGTGGGATATCTTAAAAAAAGCTTGAATTAAAAATACCTTTTCCTTCCTTTAGGAGTTCCTGCAATTACTCACTCGGTCTGAGACGCAGAGGGGCGTTTCCCACATTGCTACATCTTCATCATTTTCTATCCAACCCCCTCTATCACCTACACACACACACTTTCACTTGATCTCTCGATAGTGTAAAGGCAGCTCCAAACTGCTTGTTGTTGGCCCTCATCTTTGCAGAGCAGATGGCTGCTTTCTGCACCACATGGCCAGCACTCAGAGACGAGGGGAGCTCTTTAAACAAGAAAAGTACTTTCAATCTGCTTTAGGCAACTGTAGCTCATCCTCCTCATCATCACATCTTTTTTTCGCATGGCGTCAGCAGCAACTCTTACCCACCCCCCCCGTACCGCCCCCAGCCACCACTGCCTCTTCATCCCCCCCCCTAACGGGCACTGATTTGCCCGCTCTGCATTCATCTAGCTACTGTTGATGATTATTTAAATACTTAATGCTTATGTAAACAGTCAAACACAAGGTCGCCGAGTGAGATTATTAAGATGCTGCACGGATACACGGTCGACTGGCCAAGAATTCCAACTCGAAGTCTCCCCCCCCCCCCAGGTTTCTATCGTGTTTCTCCAACATGTGGGAACACGCTGCATATGTATGGAGAGCCGCATTCATTATTCATGCTGGGAGTCAGTTCGAATGTGGTGAAGAATAAGGGTTTTCTCATGGAGAGGATGGTGAGGCAGAGGCTTATAGCACTTTTTTTTCTTTTCTATTATGGATCTGCAACGTTTGTATAATTCAGTTTGAGCATTATGGGCTGAGTCTGGCCAGAATACTGCAATACATAAACCTTGAGGAATGATTGAATGCTGGAAAGTGTGAGTGTCTTCTGGATCATTCATTGTAATTTATAGGAGATAAAACGCATATAAAACTGTTGATCATTAGTTGGAGCCATATGTTTGGCCTGAATCTAATTGAATAAATCACCTAAGTAGAGTGATACTGTATGTTGGGTAAGAGATCCAGAAATTGGTCCAACTTTGTTCGGGGAAATGTGCTTTGAAAAACAAAATGGCTGAAACGTAAGCTCTTATATACACTTGTCCGTTAGGTTTTCTATATGGCCGAATTCGGAAATATTAACAGTCAAAGGTCTTTTGTAAACCCTGCGGTAACCGTCATTGGTATATGGAGAACACTCCCTGTGGAAAGCTCAACTAGTTGAGCTTCACATGACAATCTAGAGGAATTTATTAAAATATGGCAACTTGTTAGTTCAGAGTAGTCCCTTCTGTAATATGGAATCTACAATAGCGAACCCAAGTCATTTGAAAGTATTTGTGTCGGTACGGTAGTTGTGACTGTGCTCGAAGTATGTGTAAATTGTTTCCAGAAACTCAAACATAATAAAAAAGATGTACTTACGATGTGGAGCATGATGTAGTCACCCAGACGTGGGGCGCTGTCGATGCGGACGAGGATTCCGTCTTTGATGGTCGTGCTGAAGCCCACCGCCAGTCGGTCCGTCCGCGTGCTTGGCCTCTCATTGTTGGGCCAAGTGTATGTGATCAGACCCCCTCCTTTACCGAAGATATAGGTGGTGCCAGCTGTATAACACAAGAAGAAACAAAGGTCAGGAATTTAGTTTATTCTAGGGCAAAGAGATCACAGATACCAGGCTAAAATCCAATACAGGGAAGTACACACGTTCTGTAAAAAGCAACAAGGGAGCAGAGTGTTGTCGCCTACAAGGCGCATGTCGGACAAAATAGATCCAAACCCCCATTAAATCCGCTGTAATTCCTTTACAGCTAGTTTGCCACTGCTCCAATGCAATTGTGTCCAGTTCTATTTTAGTTTTCTAATGGTATTCAGGCACCAACACCTTTTGGGTAGAAGTCAGGCAGTTCCCCTGGGCGCCATCTATGACCTATCCAGCTCTTAAATATAGCCCCTTCGCAGGGAATAACAGCCAGTATGGCCCAGAACTGGATAAGTCTCCCAATCCTCATGTATTATATATGAGACCTGCAACCAAAGAACAAAGGCTGGCAGAAGAAAGAAGAGAAGGGGTGGGAAAGGAAAACAATCGAAGACCTTCGTCGAGCTTATTTGACAAATGCAGTTTAGAAAAAAAAGGTCCACAGCCAAGACAAACTCACTTGAATAAAGATTTTTGTTGTGACAGTCACTGTGAGGATTTGCATCATATTATAGGCTCTGATTGGAAAAGCTTGGCCCTGAGACACGGAAAATACTGCGAAAGTCTGCGAAAAGTTGTCCTTGTTCTCTCCATCATCACATGGACAGAGATAAAAAAGGGAAATGTTCCATTCTTTGGTTGCAGGGCGGGATTCAATTCCAACTTCTGAATGTTCCCCAAGGAGCGTCAGAATTAAAGCGCTGAATCCTTGAGCAGCTTAGCCATCGTGTCCACATTTAGGCAAAGATAATCAAGAGATCAAAGGCAGTAGACCCACAGCAGAAAGACTGGTTGGTGAATCAATATGGGAGAGGAGGCAGACTCCTGTGGCCTAGAGGCACTGGAAAGCATTTGCCCCACCTCAGAAGCTGACGAGGGTTCCTAATGAAGTCAACGTATGAATTCATTTTTCGACACCATGCCTCTGCAATTTTTTCTTCCACATTGCCTCTCTCCCTCTGTCTCCCCTCCCTGTCATTCCTATTTTTTCATTCATTCACCTGAACATCTGTTTGGCCTTGTGATGGGTGCCCAGCTGTCTCACTGCTTCCCCCTACATAGCAGCCAACAATCTGCTCTGTGGTCCATAATACCCTGGAGACCGAAGGAACATATGGATGAGAAGGAGAGAGAAGGGAGGGAGGGAGTCTATCGACCAGAAGAGTGTCTTTATTTGCCTCCGGGCACACAAACAGGTCTGCATTTTACACACCGCAGGTGCCAGCAAATGCAATCCACCAACTAAGGTCGTCTAAGTTACGGGGTGAATACCTGAATAAGTGAAGCATCCCGAGCCTCGAACAACTGCCTGGCTTCTTGTAACTAATAACCCTACATGGCTGGTTTACCACAGACGCCTCCCCTTTGAGAATTCCTTTTTTTTTCTCGGAGAGGAACAATACAATCCCTTCATTGCTCTCAATGACATTGCAGCTGATGTTTGCGTCATGTATCACCTGCCTTAAATAGCTCATTTCTTCCATGGAAAGCAAGGCGCTGAGAGAGCAGCCTGCAGCCAGGTTGCACCGGATCTAGCCCTGCTGTCTCATTGCCTCAAAGTTTCTTCTTGCCAAAAGAGTTCAGGCAGACTTGGGATCAGCTTCCTCGGCAAACGAGCAAACTTCGCCTATCTCATCTAACACACAGTCTCTTTTTTTCTGGAGGGGATGACGATGATGAGCAGGCAACGATACAAGCACCCCGGGGGAGCCAATTATCACGTTGAAGACATTTGCTCAGTGTTTCAAGAAGACAATGTTCAGCATGAAACGCACACATACGGCCACACGCACATCAGCAAGACGCACACACACACACACCACACCACACCGGTGGGCTGACGGAGGCGCATTGTGAAGTATATAAGTGTGGAAACACGTGTGCAGACTCAAACACTCGCTGCCTTCTCACATAGATCACACAAGTGGGTGATTATTACAGAGTACAGAGAAGAGAGAGAACCCGAGAACGCCGAAATGTTGCAAGTATCCATGAAAACCTGCTAGGCCCAGACTGCACATCCTGTCTTTCACACAGCGAGGAAGTCCACTGCATATCAATGAACTCTCTCATTGTGTGAAACAAAGTGTGGCATCTGATTGTGAACGGAGACAAAACAAGTGAATGGATGGTTTAGCAAGGCTTAACTCTCATGGTCAAGAGTTTCGTTTGAATAAGTTCACTTAAGAGACAAAAGGGCTTTTCCATGCGATGGAGAATTTTCCACTCTTAGTGGAAGTTGAGAATAATTGGATGAAAGTGGATAAGCTTTATAAATGTTTTAGCATGCATACTTCAAATACTTTCACTTACACCTCCTTGGGTATTAACCTGGCCAGTAACGGCAAACAAACAATAGTCTTTTCAAGGTTTGCGCATTACAAATAAATCTAAAAGCCTGTTCTTCATTCAAATAAAATGAACCAACAAGTTCAGCTGTTTTGAAGATGTATGTACTCTACATTAGTAAGATGATCTCACATGAGCAAAAACGTTTTAAAATGCGCATGTAATTAAAAACAAAACACAAGGGGGCTGAAAAAAAGAATGTCATTCATTGTCTGGAAAATAACTTGCTTCATTACTAAAACAAACCATAATGTAGGAGGATATCAGTGTTCCAACTTAAAGGTGGGGTAGGTAAGTTTGAGAAACCGGCTCGAGATACACTTTTTGTTATATTCCATGGAATGCTCTTAACATCCGATAGCAAATGAATATCTTAAGTGCTTTGCAAAAAATCCATAATAAAAAGTCATATGTGGAAGCCGTAGTGCTGTAAAAAAGCACGACCAATCATCTGAGCCGGCCCGGCTAAAGTAATTGGATGGCCTACCTGCCTGTCAGCCTTCCATCTGTGCACAAACTTACCTCGTGCCCTCATTGGTCATGTGCGCGTTCGTGTGTTGGAGGAGGGGCTCTGTAAGGAAGTGGCAGATTTGTTCCGGCTGTGTATTTTCAAATTCTAGCGCACTCGAGCTGGTTTCTCCAAAATGACCTACCCCACCTTTAATGGGTGTTTGTTGCTTTTTGTTTAATGTTTACCATTATCTGCTTGGGTTTAACAAATAATTTGATACAACAGCTAACATTTTTATCGAATCAAATCCCAAACAGGTTAAAAGTTATACTTAAAGCAGTACTAATGTTCTTTATTGGTAATGTTGAAATCCTCTTCAAGGCTTGTATTCTTGTGCAGACTTTTCATGTGCTCTCGTGGTCATTCTTGGCAATCTCCCAGAGATTGCCAACTTAAACAGCAGACATGAAGCGTTCAACATACATGGCCTTCAAAGCTACGATGCCCCGGTGTAAGGCAACCCCAGGGGGATAATATCATCAAAGGAATCAAATCTACAAACAGATTACTCCACAAGATGTTATTTTTGGTGGATCAGAGGGGGACTTTCATCTCCATATTTGAATAATGCAATCTTGCAATGGCTAGTGGGTATTGAGGGAGGCCATTTGAAATCTAAACATATGGGTGCTCTATTGATTGTGAGTGAAAGAGATATAAACAACACTCTTTGTTACAAATACAAGGAAATACTCCAATATGGACCTTTAAAGCTACGGTGTTAGTTTTGAAATAAAGGCTTTGTGCTCTCTGTTGTGATTCATTGCCTTGGCTGTGGGCCTCCGTTTAGAGACAAACTACAGATGAGAGACTAGGTCAGAGCCTTGGCCTCTATTTCGCAGAGGTCCCCCGAGGCGTGGGACTGCAGACAGAAGGTCAGGACACCTGTCTGCAGAACAGAACTATGTGCTGTCCTTCAGGCCCACCCCACGTGACATTACCCAACTGGAGGATAGAGGGGGGTTTTCTCAAAAAAGAAGAGGATGGTATTTTCGCACAGAGGCTGAAATGATGGTAGGTCACCAGTTTCAATAGACTTGACCAGCGGGGGAAGATAATCGTAGTGGGGTAAAAAAAGATTGCCTGTGGAGCCCCCAATGTGCGGTGATTTTACGTCCACAACAACAACGTTTCTGCTGGTTTCAACAAGGGCAACTATAAGACTTTAAAAGACTATAAGGAATGCAAATGAAGACCTATTTCATGCCAAAACTGGCGAGAAGTACAAAGGATGTAAAGGAAAATCTGCATTCCAGAATTACTTTCAAAGTAAATGAACGATCTGGGCGCATGCTTGGAACGGCTTGCCTCTGTCTTCAATGCTTTTTTTTGACTGATTATATTATTTGTTTTCATACGAACACTCTAAGAAAGCCATTTTGGGGGGAATTGTTTCCAAGAAATGCATAACGTGATTGAGATTCCTACAACTTTATAAAAATAACATTAACATCATGATCCAATCAAATTCTTAGAGCTGTCAAAATCCTATTTAAGGCTTACATTTTACCACTTTTACACTATAAAGGCATTTTAGGACCTGAGCAAACCCCATTCCAGGCATCTATGCACACTCTGTCTCCCACATCTTTCACACACACACATTAAAACCGCACTAGGCAACAATGCTATCTATAAAAGAGTGAAAAGAGCAGAGCAGCTGCCACGGCGCATGTCTGTTGTAACGGGTAATTGGTTGTATTCAGACTTCACACCATGCAGGGATAAAACCCTCTGTTTAGAGGCATCTGGTCGGAGACCTAGAGTAAAAGAG
Source organism: Pseudochaenichthys georgianus (assembly GCF_902827115.2). NCBI lineage: Eukaryota > Metazoa > Chordata > Actinopteri > Perciformes > Channichthyidae > Pseudochaenichthys > Pseudochaenichthys georgianus. Next base: position 11,732,426 of record NC_047526.1, read on the forward strand.
TGTTCAGTCTGTTCAACTGCACAGCCTGCAGTGAGGATGGAGGGCGAGAGAAGTTGGATGTGTGCACCTGTATGTGCATGAGTGTATGGGCAGCCAGAAAGAAGACGGAGCCGTCTGCCAGCTTCCGAACGAGGCACACACTGCAAAGGGTAAGTGTTCTGTCTAAGCATGCACACACACACACACACACACACACACCCACACACACACCACACACACACACACACCACACACACACACACACACACACACACACACACACACACACACACACACACACACACACACACACACACACACACACACACACACACACACACACACACACACACACACACACACACACCACACACACACACACTCCTTTCTCCTCGTGTGGTGTTGTTTATGTGCTTTTATGTCTTTTTCCTTATTATCTCTTGGGCTTTCTGCAGCTCTGGCACCCCAGGGGATGGAGGGGAGAAGACAAACACGGTTTGATGTGGTCGAATTCTCTGCCATCGGAGAATGAGGAAAAGAGAGAAGAGAGGAGCCTTGAAAAGAAAAATCTAAAAAACAAATCCTGAAAGTGAGATGCAAAATGTAATTGCCTCCTCAATCACGTTCAAAATAACTCTATCATAGCAATTATTTCCCCTGCCATGCTTCATACATGGGGAATCATTAGGCCTGCTGTCCTTCACACGGCTACAATAAAGAATCATTGACAAAGGAATCGAATTGTGAGATACTGAGCTGTGTAATCATCGGGATTTATCTCCATTTTACAACCTCCTATCATTTCATAATTCATATTTCCAACTGTTGCCTCTCCCCTCCGGGATAGAGTGAGAGACGAGACAGATGATAGATCCCCTCCGCCCTCTCCCCCTATCTCAGCAAGTTCAGAGCAAATGGCTAAAACCCTACACACATCGGCGGCGCGTGAGGCTCAGCTTTGGGAAGGCTAAATAACTTTTTTTACCTGACGCTGCTGCCTCCGGTGTCTATAGATAAGAGATTAACTCAGTGAAAGCACTGCCTGCTGACCAATCAGAGCTCAGTGTGCGGAGTTTAAATCTATCAAGTCATATCACAGGATAAAGGAAATACAGTTTAAACTGCCGTATGCAGAGAAGACGCCGACGTGTCGCACTTATCATTCATATCACACTGATATCACATCATCAATCAGAACATTGATCATATAATATCATAATATATCATATATTTCCTTATCTGAGTCAGCTTCTCCAGCCTCATCTGGCCGTGCAACACTCACAGTGTCACAGACTGGATGCAGACGTATTATTTTAAGCAACACATTAAGTTGACGAAACACTCAACTCAAATGTAATTAAAGTCAGATCCACTCGTGACTTAGACGGGGCAGTGATATCATAAACCTGTTACGCTTTCAAACACTCGGTAGTTATTTTTTAACCAGTTGTTATGTCTTCTCCTTGCAGGTGCAACTATGTGGCTTGTATCCTGGATTATATGCAGGGGTGCACATCACTTGTTTGCCCTGGTTCTCAAAGGAGCACCTGGAGATGTTGCTTGGTGCTCATCCTTAAAATGAAATAAACCGTAACTTTTGAGGGGGTCTTTATTTGCCAGACACACGGCACTGAACACACATGCAGAGGTGAACACAGAACACACATGCAGAGGTGAACACAGAACACACATGCAGAGGTGAACACAGAACACACATGCAGAGGTGAACACAGAACACACATGCAGAGGTGAACACAGAACACACATGCAGAGGTGAACACAAGACAACATTAGCACGACCAGTAATCCTACAAGCTGTCCCTACTACCCTCCTGACTGTTCTCCTCACTGTCTTCCTCTCTGTCAGACATGGTAGCTGATGATGTAGGCCTACTTCCTTCTCTCTGGTTGAGTCTTTGATTAGCTGCTTGCATCCACAAGTCAACAGCTGCTTTTGGGTCGAAAGTCTCTGTTGTCATCTTAGACAAGATGATGTAATCAAATAAGTATGTGAACACAACCAATAACCTACCATAGCCAATAACAAATTAATGTAACTTATTTTATTTATGTTGTTCATTCATATCTTATTTTATCTAACATTTATTTATGCATTTTTTTTATGTCTCCAGTTTTAAAGAATATGTTTGGTTACTGTCCTATAGTATGCATTGGAATGATTTCAAACGTGTTTATTCCAATACTTATAAAGGAGTGCCTTGGAAATATGTGTTCACATAAATTGTGACCAAACCGTTTGAACTTAGACTAAAGTGAACTATCTAAACCCTCAGAGTCCTTACCTCACTGAGCTGTAGTTATCAGCTTCTCAGTCTGACTGGAGAGGACTCTCCCTCCACATCAATGTAGAAACATCTTCTTCTTACATCCGTTAGAGCAGCTAGCACCAGATACTAATAACATCAGCGCCGGTACCGGTGCACCCTCCCTCTCGCCCTCGCTCACTCGCATTTTGGCTGTGAGCTGCGGGCGCCAGATAAGCCAACATCCCCCATTTTCATCACTTACAGCGCCCATCGTACAGGGCAAATGAAACGTGTAACCGGGGTGAAAGGGTGTTACATTTACTTAATTATGAATAGTGTTACATCAAGGCTGAAAATTAGGATGAGCACCAACGGTCAAAAATGTTTTTGTTCCTCCCAGAGCTGGCGCCCTCGGCGAACATCTATTGCGCCAGTGCTAGGGGCCGGCCCTGAGTTCATATCATAGGTTCATATGCAACTCGCAAATATATTTCTCTCTCTCTTCTTCCTTCACTCTCTTCTCTCTCTCTTCCTCTCTCTCTCAATGTTGGTACGCAAATGCGCCTTTTTTCAAATGACACGGTGCTCTTTTTTTGGCGCCAGTTATGTGCAGCCCTGATTATATGTTTAAGTCATAGATGTTTAAAGTTCATATTTGTCTAATATTAGTTTACTTTTCATTAATGAAGTATGACGCTGCGCTGTCAGTAGGCTACACTTGTCCCTGTTTGTGATTGGTCGAATGTAGCTAACCACGCCCCTTTTACGTGAACGTGCTCTCAGCTGGAGAGAGGAACCCTGGGTTTGATTTACCGAGTTGATAACCAGCGCCGCAGGACCGCTTAGCGAGATCTCGTTTGTTAGGGTTAGTTAAGATAACTCAAACATATCCAGGGTCTGTTGAACTGGCTTCGTAGTACAGGGCACAGGTGGCTGCATAGCATGCGCTAATGTCAAAGACACAAACATTATACATTATATTTTTTACCAGGATGCAGTGACACAAATATTTGGGAAGGCTTAGCCCTACAGTACCCGCCGCCCCTGCCTATACACAGTATGTCTATATGAGTGGTTGTATTGCATTTCTACAGCATATACTCACAAAATTCACTTTGTATGTGTGTATATCTCGAGACTGTCAAAATACGGTGGCCACGTGTCCCATCACTCTTCAGCGCCACTGAACAAAACGCAGAATATGATTGATGAAGGGCAGCGTGTTGTGAAGAATGGCTATGTACAGAAAACAGCCAGCCTTGAATGATTTACACTGTCTGTTTCCCCGTTATAATAAGCTGTAGCATTACCGCACTACATGGATTCACTCGCAGGGGTAATAGAAGAGGAGGAAAAACACAGACAGAATGGACGGGCGTGCACAGGGGAAAGTGAGAGAGCTGTATTATGATATATGTGCAGGCAACACGCTGTGAAATACATACAGAATTGCGATTAAGAGGATTTTGTTTATGGGTTTTTACTAAGATATCACCCTAAGCAAAATTGATATTTTAATTTAAATTAAATGTTCAGCCTAATTAAATATTATATGGACGTAATTATCTTATATCGAGTATGATCACTGGTAAGGATCGCTTATGTGCAAACTTAAATGAATGTCAAGATGTGGCAGAAAAGATTATAGCTTATCTTGACGTGTTTACACAGGATTATATGGATTATTCATTGTATATTTTACATTTTGTGGCCTTTTGTCCGGGTCATATTCTAACTTTATGAGCCATATAGCAAATACACCGAAGCGTGGCAGAAGCTCAGGCAGTTTCTTCTTCTTCTGCAGCAGCACCAGTAGCCAGGATGATAAAGTCTGAGCCGCTGGGCAGCAGCTGTACTCGCTAGAATTGAGCAGTCAAATACTACAGTGGTTGAATTTGTGCTAGAGTTGCCCACCGATGCCAAGAGAAGCAAAGGCTTTCTGCTGCAGTGAGATTTAGTGCTGGCTGTTTTGTTGGAGTGTGTTGTTAGTGTCGGTGCAGAGGGAATGCAGGTGACAGGAAAACACCATGTCAACAGTCAGCACAGGGAACATTTTGTGCTGCTCTATACGGCTGCAACCAACAACTGTTTACATCATCTAATTAAACAATGCACCACACATTGAGGGAAGATTCTGTGAAAAGTCAATGGAGATAGATTTCCAAGGTGATTTTCTTATGACTTTCCAACATGAAAAAGATTTGTCCTCTGCCATCTTGGGTTTTGGCAGCAGAAGTGACACAATGGTTGGAGCTAAGTACAACCGAGCACTTTAGGCAACCACACATGTTAAAATGAACATCTATGAACTATCACAAGGTAGGCAATGTCACTCCCGGATTGATCGCTTATTTTCCTCTCAAGGGGACCATCATTTACAAATTGAACTTTATGCTGTATTAAAAAAGACTTAAAACTAAGAATTGAGAAACTCGTAAGTGAGATGTTGTAATAAATCAAGTGAAGAAGTCGGGTCACTTTTTCATTTACAATCGGACTTGTTTCTGCAACTGGTCTCACAAAAGGTAGCCATGTTTTAAAAGCATACCCCAATTGTTTTTGTCTATTCTCTGTACATTGGACCGTCATTTCCAAATTGACTTCATGCTGTATTCAAAAAGGACTTGAAGCTAAGAATTGAGACCATGAACTTGTCAGGGAAATGTTTACTGATGTAATAAATCAGGTGAAGAAGTAGGGTCATTCTCTCATAGACTTCTATACAATCCAAACTGCTGACCATTAGAAAGAATGAGAACAACAATAATTATTCCCTGTAATTAGTGTGTAAAACATTGTGCTTGAAAACACTTGAAAACGCTCTTTCAAAAAAGGAAAAACATCTTTTTGTTGTCCCCTTTCACCGGAGGGGGCCATGACGAACAGCTTGCCATCTGTATCACGTTGCCGAGGCAGACGTGTAGAGATGTGGAAGAGGGATGGCAGGGGAAAGTGGTGGAAGAGTCACGTTTTTGCGGGAATATGGAGGACAGACATGGAGAAGAAAGGAACACAGATGGAGAGATAGTCGAGAGGCGTCGATGTGATCCTGATATGTTCAGCCCCCACTCTCTGGGAAACAAGTAAGTTCTTTACTCACAGGAATGTCAAATCAACCTCACATCACTACAGAAGAACAAGACGATCGACTCACAAGACACCCATTAACGCAGCAGTCATGTATCCTCACTTCAGCTCCGTGTTACACTGCAGAGGCGCAAACGAAGTACACAAGTGAAAATGCACACACAGACTAGAGCAGCAGAAGGTGAGCCATAACAACTCTCCCCTCATTACTGCGAAGCTCGGATAGCCAGACTCCCCCTTCTCTCCCTCCCAACTCTCTCTGTCTCCCCTCCTGCCGCATTACTGACACTCTTCCCCCGTTGTAGCGGCAAGCAGACAGAAAGGAAGGGGCTTTACACGATTTTTGTTTTCTCGGCTCTCTGGAGGTGTCAGCTCCATTTCTCTCTGGTTGGGAAAGGAAGAGGATGAGGGAGAGGGAAGGGGGTCTGAAGAGGATTTCAGAGGCTGGGGGGGAGGAGGAAGGAGAGGGTTTCAGCTGAGATCCACGCAGCACTCGAGGCTACAAAGAAGACCTGTCTGCTGGCTTTAATGCTGCACGCTGCCACCAGTGGAATTTCTAGAAAGGTGAAAAGGGAGACATCGCAACAGAGATGAAAGGGAAGACGGTGCGAGGTGGGGGAGATGAAGAAGGATGCAGGTTAAAAGAGGAAGAGGCAGACAGACACAGATGGGCAGCTAAGGTGGGGACAAGTCAGCTTAAGGTGGTGTGAACACAAACAACTATTTGGGACACTTTAAGCTCTGTAAAACCTAACTCAATCCTGTTCCTTTCTACGAGCGGAAATTAGCATTCTGTCAGCTCAAGTGTTGCTGTTCACACCGCTCTCAGCGAAATTAGGACACGAGTGTCTCCTTCGCATCATTCATAATGCATGACACACAATGCGTGAGGGGCATACCACTTTAGAGGCAGGCCACGCCAGACCCTGCTGAGGATTAGGTGAAGATCTCCTAAAGAATAAGGGATTCCAAGAAGGGTCCGAGAGGAAGCATCATTTATAATTGAATCTTCCCCGGAGGATAGTGCAGCCTGTCTGCGTTTGCCAAGGCTTCGAGGAGAGCCCAGAACTCCTCCTCACTCTCTCCCAGTCTGTCTCTGTCTCTCTCACACAAATGCAACAAAGAAACCTCAGCCACTGATCTTATCCCAAGGGCCTTTATGTCTCAAACCCCAGTTGGTCACGTTCACTCATTGTGAACTTTTTACAAACTTTGCCTTTGTTGGTCCAAGCGATGGGGAAAGTTTAGATTGAAAAACACTGCTTTGAAACTTTGGTTTGGTTTGGTCTTTATAAATGGGGATGTCGTCAAACCTGCACCAACTGCTAAGCCACCACAGACCTTAATATCCCAACTGTGGGTATGATAAACCAGAATATATGATTTTAGAACAGTCATAGGTAGTGCTGCGTACCGGTACGCCGAACCGGTACTGGACTTGTAAAAAGTTTCGGTTCAAGTCCGGTTAAAACCGGAACGTTGGGAACCGGTACTTGGACTCGCAAAAAAACTACCACTTACGTATATTCTGGTTTCTGTGGTTATTTAAACATTCCCTGATAAACGTTATTCAGCGTCAATAAATGAGTGCTAATCCCAGTGTGCTCAGTGTACAACATCACATGTCATTTCACCTTCGATTCACGGTTTGAAAACGTAGCATTTCGCCACATGCTAATGCTAACCGGAAGTGAAGACTTTTCAGAATAAAAGTATTAAGTTAATAGTGTGAACTTCCGGTTTTTTCAGAATAAAATTGATTTAAATTAAATAGTGTATTTAATTCAAAATTACGCCATATCAACATTGATTTTAATTTCTAACAGTATGTATGTACATCACTATGTATGTAGTATGTACTGTATAATGTACACATGTAGAGTTGTAGAAAAGACATGGTGTACAGACAGGTACAGTACACTCTGACTGTACAGTCACTACAGTGTATACTGTATAGTAGGTGTGTAACGTGTAATGCGTATGGTCTACTCTACCCTCTACCTTTCAGCAACGCTTTAGGGATTTAGGCTCAGTCAGCTCAGGGACTGTTTGGTTACTTTAGTTTGGTAAATGAAATAAATGTTTGCACTTTGTAGTAGTTCACTGTAGTTGCTGTCATAAGTCATTTGTAGACTAAGTGGCAAAAAAAATATTTTTTTTTACATTTGTACTTTGTAGATAATGTAGACACAAGTTGGAAAGGGAGCACAATACACCCTGACGAGTTTTGAATTTGAGTTGATTATGAGTTAATTTTCAATTGATAATTAGCTCACAATAAGTTCACTTTAGTTACTCACACAACTTGACACAAGCCATGGACCTCTGGACTTGAGTCCGGACCTGAACCTGAATGTGAGTCCAGGTACGCAGCACTAGTCATAGGCGTGTGGCGCAGTGGATAGAGCCTTGGTGTTCGGATCAGGGGAGCACAGGTTCAAACCCCACTGCAGTCAGCATGTTGTTGTGTCCCTGGGCAAGACACTTGGCTCCTGTGGGGATTGTCCACAGTATTGAGTATGTAAGTCAAAGAACTCCACTGGCTCCCCGTTTCACACCGCATCCATTACAAACTCCTGGTCCTCCACCATCTGGCACCCCCCTACCTCACTGACCTCCTCACCCTCTACCAACCACCCCGGTCCCTCAGATCCACCTCAGCCGGTTTGCTTTCAATCCCCAAGGCCAAACTCCGGAGCTTCGGGGACAGAGCCTTCTCTGTCTGTGGCAGCCCCGAAGCTCTGGAACTCCCTCCCCCAAGACCGCCGTGAGTCTGAGGCCACACGAGGACGAATTAGGTCGTTTGCGTTACTGTTTAGTGTCATATAGACCATTCGGCCACACGAGGACGGCCGAATACGGCACTAAACGACTGAGGAAACGATAACGGGTCCCAAGGTGGATAGAACGGCATACGCAACTCTCTGGGGGGTCAAACAGCTCCGTGTGTGCGCCCCTATCCGAACATTTTCAGATCACTGATAGTGATTGCGCAATAGCCCCGCCTCTCCCCACCTCTTCTGCTCACCTCCGCTTACCCCGCGCCAGTGCTGAAGTGTTTACGCCACCAACAACAATCAACAATGGCGGATCGCAGAGTTGCTATCGTGCTCCGGACGCTATTGACCATGCTACAGGTTGTTTTGTGCAACATCTACAGCAATAATGATGAGGCAATAGCCCCGCCTCTCCCCACCTCTTCTGCTCACCTCCGCTTACCCCGCGCCAGTGCTGAAGTGTTTCGCCACCAACAACAAACAACAATGGCGGATCGCAGAGTTGCTATCGTGCTCCGGACGCTATTGACCATGCTACAGTTGTTTGTGCAACATCTACAGCAATAATGATGAGGCAATAGCCCCGCCTCTCCCCACCTCTGCTGCTCATCCCACGTCAAAGTAAACTGCACCTGAATTCAGATTATTTATCTTTCTCTCGCGAGTGAAGTCTAATCTGACAGGACGGACACGCAGCTCTGCTCACCTGCAGCTCCTCCCGCTGCAGCAAAACACACACTTCAAGTCAGATCATCACCCTTAGCTATTTTAATTACCTCTCAAACTACCTAAACTAGTTATAAATATGTTTATTTTTACGGTCGGCCGGGTAACTGATTACTGGATGAGCTGCTGCATGAGACAGATACTGACGCTGTCCGAAGAGAGGGAGGAAAAAGAGAGGCTCCGTGTATTTTTATTATTATAATATATAGTCGTTATTCATTTGTTTTAAAGCTCAATAAAGAACAAAGAAGACCTTTGACCGGCACTTTTATAATTTTGTCCGGAAGATTTAAACTTTAATTCACGTTGACTGGCGAAAAACTCTGCCCGGTTCCCTCGGCCCCCACCGCGGAGAATAAACAGAAGGGCAACCATGACAACCATGCTTCTTCGCTGCTTTTGTGGAGGAAGTTACAGCACCACGTACAGGCTCGGCATATGTACTGCAGCTTCTCCAGCGGGTTGGAGGCTAAAACGGAGCGGTCTCGTGTGGACAGACACTATCCGGATAACTATTGCGTGTGGACGGAAGCTTGTTTGCGATTGCGTTTGCGTTAATCCTATGCGTTTAGCCGTTTTCGTCCTCGTGTGGCCGCAGCCTGAGTCCCTCACCCTGTTCCAGTCCCGCCTCAAAACCCACCTCTTCAACTCTGTATCCATAAGCCCCCCCCCTCTCAATCAACTTCCTCCTGACTGCTTTTCTGTTGTGTTTTGTTTCTTTTTGGCTTTGTCTTTGTTTTGTTTGTCTACCCTCCCTCCCAAATGTAAAGCGTCTTTGGGTTCAGAAAAGCGCTATAGAAAATTAATATATTATTATTAAGTCACTTTGGATAAAAGCGTCTAACATATAATAGTCCATTAAACGGAAAACTATTCCTGAAAACACCCACTTCGCTCACATGTTTGCCACAAAGTATATGTGCCCCCCATATGAACTTGTCTTTAATTGACAGGTTTTTTTTTATTAATAAAAAACATCAAAGAACCTTCACAGATTTATAAGCAGCTTGAATCCTATAGAAGGTTTATTATTTCCTAGATCTTTAATTAAAAATACTTGGGATTTTTTTCACTTTATTATGATCGTTTTAAAAGGTATCTTGTGGAGTTTTTGAACAGTAGTTGCATTAAGGAGTAATATATTTCTGAGCGATTCCCAGATTTGTTGGTATCTATCACACGGGTGTCGACAACACAATACAAATTCCTGGATGGGTATCAACAGTTGGCAACCAAGTTAAAAGCTAACATCGGATGGTAGCTCATACTGGAAGCAAGCAAACACAGATGTAAAAATGATGGGTTTCAATCAGTTACGTTTTGGGCTCAATTTGACCTTGAGGATACAACAACATGCTAGGTGTAGACATTTCACAAGAAAGCTCCTGCTTCTACTGTTGTATTTTCTATGGTACTTTCCATTGGAAAATGTATTATAATAAAGTATTCTTTAAAGGCTGACCATTGGATCATTGTAGATTCAGCCATCTTGTAGTGAACCAGTACATATAGGCAGTTGTTTCCCTCCATTTTACAGAACGATAAAGGTCATGTGCTGAAATGTTTTGGCTGAATAAAGAACATGCTCTCCCAGTGAGGCAGATAATACTGCAAGGTTATTTTTCACAAGATGTCAACAAACTGCAGCAGCAAATGGATTTTGCTAGTTCGGTTTGTTTACCTCAGACTAGTTGTGTATAGAATGTAATACGTCCAGATGGATTGACTATCTGTCATCGTGGCTGCCACCTTTCACACAGATATTTGCTTCTGGTAGATAGGTGGTGTTAATTCAGAGCACTGATGATTGAGACAACGTTTTCGCCTCTTTTTCTCCTTCGACAGAAAGTCTGAAGTGATAATTAAGGCGGCACCTCTGCATTCAGTCCTCCCTCACATTCAGAAATTGCCATTTTATATGGAGGCTGACAGCTACAAACAGAATCTTACAAGCTGACGGAGAAAGCAAGCCTTACTTTTCCATGTCGGCCCTGTCAAATCATTCTTTTTTCTGACATGCCGTCCGTGTATTTCAATTACAGGTAGACTCTATTTATAAATCAACTTGAGAGCCCTCTGCTTCTGAAGAATATGGATAAGGAAGCTGGACGGACGGATGCTAAAAGGAATCAGCATCTTGTATGAAGCAGGGCTAATATGCCTTTTGATATTGACAACATCAAATAGAAAAAGTACTTGAACCTTATGTGCTATACACAGTAATGGCTCTCCCTCGCAGAGGTAAACAAACAATGCAATCAAGCTGACAATACTGATGTCTGTTTTTGAGATCAAAACCAAACTTTGAACAAACATGCCTTGTGACCTTTTTTTGTTTTGCTCTGAGCCTTTCCTTAGTCTGAATTTGATGATTGCCCGCTAATACACAGCTTCATTGTCTTTTCCGAAGCTAGACCAGCTGTGCCTGCGGTTGGCATAGCAACCTCTCATCCCAGCCACCAACATGAGTTTGTGTCCAACCCTTCATACATCAAACACCTTCACATTGCACTGTTTAACTCTCAAGCTCCTGCACTCTCTCCTTTGCACTAAAACAGTTAAACCACACACGTACAGGCTGAAGTGTGAGACAGAAAAACACAATTCAATCAAGTTTATACTTTAAAAAGTTTTCTAAGTTGCCTCTCTCTGAGCCAAGGAAAACATTTAAGGCAGCGCTCACTTTGGCCCTGCTTTTCCCTTAACAGCTCTCCATTTAAACTGATGCCTGCCATCAAAGGCAACCTTGATGAAGTGATTGGTTTGGACAAGGCAACACTTATCTCAGTGTGCAACCTGTAACATACATAAAGTTCACATTTAAGTGTGCCATTCTTTTATGGAAACTTTGGTAATGGTCATTCATCAATTTCGAAAATAATCCATGTATTTGTGGGGCCCCAATGGTGTGCACTACAGAGTGCCTCGCTAACCTTGATGGAGCTCCTGCTGCATATTTCATCCAGCGGGAGGTGAGAGTGTTCATGGAAAGATCTTGACAAGTTGTTGAGACATAAGAAATTACTTAGAACTTATAAGAGCTTTACAAGTTCCATAAGTTGTGGAGAGGTATTATATATAGTATAATTATTTGAGCATACAGCACAGACGGCTTAGTGACACATTATTATGTAAAACTGAATAAGTGAGGTTAGGAGTAGAATGAATGCCATATGTCCCAAACAGGAGAAAGGGATCAGATATGAAAATATCTCAAATATATCTATCCTTTGGTCTATGCAAGTACCAGATCTTAACCAAACGTTGCCCCAAGTTAAGTAAGTAAGTAAGTCCAAAAGAGATTTGCACATCATTCTATCGCCAAATGAGTGAATATGTTTCGGAGAAAATTGTCAAAGCAATGGCAGTGAGAAATAAAGCATTTTGTCACTTTGTTTAAGCTAAAGTTTGGAGTTTGGTTAAGTCGAAAGATTTTTTTTTTTCCTTATTGATATATTAATCATGATTGGATATAAGTCTCCATTTGCAATTTTAGTCGCATTAACTGTACGTGTTTATGTCATTAATGCAAGTGTATCAAGAGTCAGCTAAAATCAGGCTGTCAACCATTTTGTTTTGGTAGTTCAATCCAATGGCATTAGGTGAAAAATCTGCTGTTTTGGGTGGGGGTTCTTCATGTGGAATGATACGTCTAGTTTGTTTTTTCCTTTACATCTCTATATACCAGGAGTGCCCAACCTTTTTTGAACCGAGAGCTACTTTTAAAGTTGCCAGTCTGCTGGGATCTACCAGTCCAAATAGAGAGGCGTAGCCATTACTGGCAGCCTACTACCAGGTAAATACACACTCTACGTGTATAAAACTGACCTTTGTACGATTAATACTTCATAAAATACTGCAGATCCTTTATCTTACCTCTTTCTAATCTACACACAAGTATTTAACTGAAGTTACACAACAGTGTTGTTGATACAGAGTTGGAGTTTATTCACACGTCACATATTACAGTGGGTAATGTTTTCAAGAAACATTGAACAGTGCTGCCACATATGACACAGGGAAAAAAGCCATTATATAAAAATAGTGTTGCAACAAAAGTATAAATTAGGCTCACTAATAAGACAACTCAGATCTGAAGCTACACAGGAATCTGCTGCCAAAGTGCAATAAAAAAGACAAAATTAATAGAATCAAACCCTTAATTTGTTGCATTTTAGTAGAGTATAAAAAGAAATGCCTTTAAAATAGGATGCAAGCAACACTAGTTTCTTAACCTGAGTTGATAATAGACAAAATCAATTTAAGTTTGCATTCTTATACCATTTTGTACAATAATTATAATGAATAAGTTCAAACAAACTAAAACTTACAGCTGATTAATAACGGTATCTAACTTGAGTTTTTATTATATAAAAAACCTGTTGAAATGCTACTGTTATTTTTACTGTCCCCCAAAAGCGCGTCGCAGCCTCCAGGAAAGCTTCTTTAACAATTTCGCCGTCTTTGAAAGACTTCATGTGTTTCGCAAGAACGTGACTGACACGATAAGATGCTCTGGTAGCAGCCTTGCTCTTGTTGTTGGGCCTGGTGAAAATGGACTGCTGTGCATTTAGCTGTCCTCTCAGGCCCCTCCCCTTTTGGAGCGTAGGGCAGAATTAGGAGGGAATTCCGTCTCGTAGCGCTTGTGCACTGTTTTGAAATGCCGCTCCTCAATTACCCTTCTTCGATAAAGCCACACTCGCATTGCAGATGAGACAGATGGACTTTGAATTGGAATAGATACAAAAATAATCACCAAATGATATATTTTGGCCTTTTTTGCTTCTACCATAATTGCGGTCTTGTGTGTGTGCAGACTGTCACTCCTGTTGACACGGATAACATCAGCGAACTACTACCCACCATAGATATATATAAACTATCTATGCTGCCCACTGCCCACCAGCCACGCCCCGACACATGGGGTCACGCCGGCCAATCACAAAGCTTTGATGCGTTCAAGTGCATTATTCTGGCACAGGAAGATTATGTTATACGACATTAACGATAAAACTGAATATTGTTGTTCTATTTTTAGACACATCTCACGATCAACTGGGAATCTCCCCGCGATCGACTGTTTGGGCACCCCTGCTATATACCTTGAATGCCATTTAAGATGCAATGCACAATAATATTGTTCTTTCACAGCTTCTCTTGTTCTCAAAAGCACACACACTTCCACTTACACACTCTCTTGACTCAGACAGTCTTTATCACTGCAACTGGGCTTCGATATTGAAATGGTGCTCTGTAGTTGCTGTTTTCCAATTCCCTCTGGCAGGTGGTTTGACTTCAGCCCTCTATTGAATGTGTCAACCTTATAATTAATGCCCTCTCTCTCTTCAATTCTCCTCTCTATTCTTCTCCTCTTCCCCCACCATTGAATATACCTTGACCGAGTCTAGCTGATAGTTGTTTCCCCTGCTCCAAGGACATTGAGCCTGAGACAAAAAAACAGCAGTGACTCAAGCCACGGGAGGAAAAATTGGCGGCGGGACCACAATCCATCTCCTTTCCGTCATTTAGCCACAAAGCCGTGGAGAGGTCGGTCCTGCACCACCTCCTCTGTTATCTGTTTCCAATCCTTTATCAAAGGAGGAGAATGTGCTTAGGAGGTGGAGGAGCAGGGGAGGGGGCTACAGAGATAGATTCTCAAGAAGGCCACTGCCATGCAGGATATCTACGAATAAACAAGGAAGTTGCAATCGATTAAAGGGGGAAGGAAAGGACAGACATGTGGAAAAGGGTACTTCTTTAAAGCTGTAATTAAAGGAATACTTAAGAGGGAGTTATGGATTGGCGATCGGCAGGAGGGCATATGCCACTCACACTGAGGGCAAGACAAGACACCAAGTGACCACTTGTTCGAGGAGCTATGATAAAGCATCTGCATGGGAGCCTGGGAGTATGAAGTGAGCTTGTGTGAAAGTGCATGCAGCGGGATGGAACATGCTGATCAGCAGCCAAGGTGAATCTGCCTGAGGTGAGGTTGAGAGGGCCCATCGGAGCTTGGAGGGCAGCGGGATGGAACATGCTGGCCTCTCAGTGTCTTAGTGTTGGCCTAATTAAAGACTAAGCCAAAAAGCTCTCTGTGTTGCTGTCGCTCCAGTTTTTTTGTTTGTGGATGTGCTGAAACAGAACGTTTGTTTGAAAACCTTTTCTATGTTCCTCAATAGCCTATAGCAAATTGTCCCGTTCTCGTATGTTCCCAATTTATATGTCTGTAAAAACCCCATCATGCCAGATAAGAGAGTAATTAAATTGTAATGTGAATTTGTTTTCTAGAACGCATCAAATTGAATAAAGACATATCATGCCCTGGGAGACGGGACAAGAATGAGTTGGCATAACTAAATGTTTTGGAGGAAATCAAGTTCCTTTTTGAGCTTTATTTATAGTAAATTGTCATATTTCCAAGGAATGTGCATTCCATTAGAAAATCGAACAAGACTTGCATAGTTGAAGCTTCAGCATGTACAATACCTTTTTCAAATATACTTCGTCCAATACATATATATATACACAACGTCTCAGTTCTAGAAGTTTCTTGATCATAAACTCTTATCAATTGACCACAGTTGGGGACCCTACACTTAAAACAGATCAACTCTGCTCTGTGTATGTGTTCATGGGCTTACCTTTTGCTGGTGTGCATATTTCAACAAGTGAGGTGTATACCTTGAAGCTGCCAAGAGTATCTTTCTTTCCTTTTTTCTACCCTCTCTCTTTTTCCTCTTCATTCAATCTCTCGTACATATACCTCAACCCCACGCATGCCAGGCGGCCCGAGTTGCTGCCTTTGAAGATGTACTTAGCCGAACTGACGAGAAATTTAAAGCGAGCGACGGCAGCTTTCAACAGCTCATGAAAGGCAAAATAAATCTGCCAATCTGTGTGAGTCAAATGGATGGGGGAATTGTTGCAGTGGCATGGGTAGCAGGGACGGAGACTATAGGCAACATCTCTGTACAAAGCTTACTTCAATCCCTCAGCACAGGCTCGCACACGTCTCGGCTCATATGGCACGCATGAAAATTAGCAAAAGCACTGGAAAGACAAAGAAAGTCTCAGCTCGCAGAACCCCTGAGCTACATTTGACAAAACAGGAACCAAAAATGCATCATTTAAATACACTTGGGCATGTCTTTAGTCAACAGGTTTGTTTCTCTCCTTGCCCAGGGACAATACATTGACAAAAAGAAATTGAGAAATGTATTCCACTACCCTGTGGATTCAAGCTCATTATAACATATTAGTGCTCCTGCCATATGGAGACCTACCTATAGGTGCACAATCCATTTCTGATAAAAAAAATGTAGCTGCTTGGCAACCGGCATACTCTAAATATGTTGCAGTAGAATGCAAGGTGACAGGGCCCATTGTATAGTCTAGACATGAGCTCTTGTTTCATCAAAGGGAAGACATCAATCCGCGGGCTGAGCCAATAGGGCAACAGGTGCCACAGTCACACAGAGATCAGGATCTGACTTCATTTTACCGCAGTGTTGCATATGAATACTGATGGAGATGTGTTTGACTGTGCCATGTGGGAGGCATAAAAAGCAGCAAAGGCTATGCAAGAAGAACAATACATTTACTTTCATACTGAAGCTTTATTTATGTAAATACACATGTACCTGTATTGCTTTGTTTATAGATGACCGAGGCAGAAGAGTAATAGTTGTAATGGTGTAATGGGCAAAAGGTTCCATGTTCCATGTTCCATATTACGTACAGTGGAAAGGCTAACCTTGAGGAAACACAGCAGGTTGCTGGAGTAGAATAATAACACATAGAATGTGATCTGCAACCTAACCGTTTCTTCAAAATACAGAAGAAGAACTATACTGCAGGCTTTTCAAGTCTATCATGTGTCCCCGCTGGAACCCAGAGCACCTTGTACCAACACAGTAAGATAAGAAACATGAATCCCCTCTTCTTGAAAATATCACTCTACAGCTTTACCGCCTGCATTCTTGTTCGCATTTCAAAATGGCCTCTTATCAAAGCCTTTTCTTATCTTGAGCACAAACTGGCTACCCCCTATTCTATTGGCGCACTTGACCCTAAGCTCCATCAAGGAGGTGGTAGAGCTCCTGTGAGAGGTCTGACGCTGGATATGATAGATTGAATGGCATAAAAGCAGTCTGAGGTGATTGCAAGATTATGATAGGATGTTCAAGGTTAGGCCAAGTGGTCAGGCCAGTGGTGTAGAGGGTAAACAAGGAGGTCACCAAGGCAGGAAGGAATACCCAACTGGGAAGGGACCAGTCTGTGATAGGGTGTTCAAGGTTCGGCACTTTGGTCAGCAATTTATAGGGCAGGCAAAGGCCGTCACTTATGCAGCCATGGCAGGAATACCCACGCCACGTGGAAGGGGACCATTTGTTCTACTTTTGTTTGATTTGTAATTGAATTGGTTTATTTTTGGTTGTGGAAGTAAGAGCATGATATGAAAAAAGCAGGCAACTGAAGCTCTGAGCAGCTTTGGGAATATACTGACTGCTGCCATATACCATTTAAACTCACTTCAAAACACCCATGCAACACATGGATTGCGTTTTCTGCTCGAAAAAAACCAGCATGTGACAAAAACTGAATTGTAAATTAAAGCATTGTCAACAAAGTATGCAGGGATGAAAGAAAGGACTGGAAGGTATCTTCTGCCATAACGGAGCATGTATACATCTAATCAACAAGCAATCCTGACATCACAGATTGAAAGAAAGTGAAAACATCAAAGCTCTCTCTGGGAGAACATTTTTCTCCGTCAAATTCCACATTACCTTGATCAATTTAAACTTTTATTTTGTTCTGTCAAGAGTACCACAAGCACCCTGCCAGCAAGTACAATGGAAGTTATTCACGCTGATGGCAATTCTATCGAGGCAAGAGGCATTCACTATTTACGAAAAAAAGGGAAATGTGGTTGAGAAAGAAAAAGAAAAAAGGCTTGACTGGTCTAGTGCCTGGCTGTGCATGGGTATACAGGAGCAGTTGCAGGTAGGTGCACGTTTGCACGCTGCAAGTATACATTTCATCCGGAGCATCTCATTCTTATTCAGTTGGCTGTGGGTTCTTAGAAAATAGCCTCGGGCACATATTTACAATACAGTGTGCTGATTGCTTCACTAATGGTTGGTGCGGAGTGCTCTATTGTGGCGAGATGAAGTGGCCGGTGAGGCGAGATACGGGTTCCAGCATATGGTAACTAAGGGTGGCAGGAGTGAGAGGGGTAGTGTTTGGAAATAAACTGTTAATGTGCTTGGCCGACAGGGGGAAAAACCCCTGAGAAATTGGAATATATGAAGCCTCACATCCCATTACCCATCGCAATATTCGCTCACACAAATGTTCCCCGCACAGGCCTCCTATGACTAACTGCCCTGCTCATTCCAGCCAGCTGCGTTTGGATGCTTAAATGGATGAAAAAGCACTACTTCTCATAACTAGTCATTTGCACGGACATAACTGCTTTGTAAAAAAACCCCAGTTGAATGCTAAAGATTCTAATTTTCTCCCATCAACATTGCGGTTGTTCGAGTGTCTTCTAATAAAAGATTTAGACAGTTATCTAAGCTTGAACAACCAAGCAAGATAGGAAACACAAACAACCCGCAAAGAAAACTCTTCTCTCCCTTAATATTGGTTTGTTCTTTTAGCATCTTTGCACAGAATGTATTGGTAGTCAGGCTTCAGTGCAAATGAGGGACGCATCAGTGCTTCCAAATATCTCTCTTCGTCTCTCAGACAAGCTGATTATGCTATCAGATGACAGTAAAGTAAGCATTTCTGGTTTCTAGGGGGGAGGGAAAGGTTGAGAGAGTCAGCAGCAGGAGCCATAGTGAGTGTCTGGCTGTAGCCCTGTGTAGCACTAAGGGGCTAAGAGGGCCTTTCTCATTATATGCTATCAGCGCTATCAAGTTTGCCTGCAAGGTATTTCACTTATCAGCGAGGAAGCCCAACAGGCTCCGCAGCTCCTTTATCACCAAACACTTTAATTGGATCTTTTAGCGCTAATCTGCTGCCCCCAAAACACTGCTTGGGTTTTGATTAAACAAACGCCATATTAGATTTCACTTAGGGCTCCTTGAAATGCCACATTTAGCTCATCTTCCAACATGGCGCCACAGGGGGGTGATGCAACCCCAAGCCCAACAATTGATTTGATTTTGTTCAATGTTTGCAAACCGAATAGATAAATCATTTGAATCCATGTGAGGCCTGTGTTAATAGGTTAAAACAAAATGTATTTTTACTGTGCTCCCAAAGGATGAATCAATGTGTCACCGCCCTTACGCAGCGTGGCCTAATTCGGACGCCACATCTACTAGAGACCTCACACAGCCCAATCCCCTCATCTTGACAGTCCTTGGCTTCGATTAATACCAGGATTATTCAGCCAGAACGCGTCAACACCATTCATATTTCTCTCAGACAGGGATAAATGGATCATTCTCACGCTGCCAATAAATCAATAAAGCATTACGCTGATGCAAAATGCGTTCCCATGAGAAAGGTGGCTTGCCAACAATGCTGTCTTGCTGCGCTTATTTGCCTTTTTCAACCTTCTTTATCAGCAGGAAAAGAAGCGTCTGACGGGATAGGACAGAACAAAGACATGAAAGTAGGAGAGACGCTTGACGTTTCAAGGCTTTGTTCTGTCTGGATGATGGAATATTTCATCTCAACTAAAGTTTGAAATCATCTGTTATACTCAGATAAGCAAAGCATTGTAGGGACCAATTCAAATCCTGAGTGGTTGATCGAATACTGAACAGTGAGCGAAGCCTCGTCGGACCTTGAGGAAAAAGCTCTCTATGCTGATCCGCCACCATTACCCAGGATACATCAAAACAAGGAACAAGGAAGGACCCACTAATGCACCCTTGGGTGCGGCAATGAACCTGTGCTGAGCACGAGTGTTGACAGTTTATCAACTTCTGCAAGCCTCAGAGAGCTATCTTCAACTCCTGGCCAATGAGAGTTTGACTATTTCCTCACTTACAACCACTTACAGCAGTCACATTGAATCAATGCCTGTGGATAGTTTGATTGGGCCAAGCTTCCCTGCCTCCCAAAGCAAAGCTGGTCTCTTATTTCCAGAGCACACTTTCTCTTTTGCCTTGCCTTCTACTTCTACTCCTAACTGCCTAAGGGTGCTTTTTACTTGTAATACACGATTTTAATTCTCTTTGATGATAGGCATCTAACACAGAATCCTTAACCTAATCTCTCTCTTACACTACCTCCTTCTTTTCTCTTTGCTGTGGCATTGAGGCACTCTTTATTACGCAACACATGATGAGGGGCTAGTTGTGTCTTTCTATGTGAGCATTTCTATGTATGTTAATGTTTATGGGAGCGGAAGAGTACGCGTATGACCCTGAAGCCACAAAAGCCATTATTTGGCAATTCACCTGAGATCAGGAGTGCGCTGGCGGTGGCTGGAAGTCATGGTTTTGGTCGCATAACTCCCTATCCAGCTTTTATTACTGCTCATTGTCAATGCAAATGAGCACGGCTAAAGCTATCAATACCACCTGAGCAGCGCCCGAAGCGACAGCAGGCGCCAACACATTCCTGCAAGCCCTTGATAAAACAATTATGTAAAGTATGAAAAAGAATAATTCCGTTAATGATGAATTACCCTCTTTCTTTGGAGCACTTTTTCGACTCTGTATGAAAGTGTACACATAGGCCTACTGCAGATTAAGGTTTTTGCACCATTTTGAGAGCATTGGTATTCTGTTGGAACTGGCTTTCTGGATGTCTGCAGCCACTCCAGGCATAAGGAGGCGCGAGAGAAAGAGAAAGGGAGAAGAGTCAAATGCATTACAGTTGCGATTGACAAAAGTGAAAATTACTGAGATAGGAACTTTAAAAAATGTATTCGGATATCACAAACGTACAGGTAGGAAGAGACGGAGAATGATACCACAACACTGGCGGAAGGGATTTCTAGGAGTTGCAGAGGAGTAGAAATAACAGGAAAAACAAGGTTGACAGATGAAGTACCGAATAATCGTTGTCAAGACTTTTATACACTTTTTCTCCAGTTTCTCCAATTCCCTCCAGTAGGCTCTGATTCCCCCTCCAGCTGCAACAGGCCACTATCTCCTACCTTTGTGTGTGTTGGACTGGCTCTCTGCCCAGCCAATTATAACCTTGTGCTAGAGCCATCTCCTCGTCCCTGACCTTTACCGCCCATCTCCCAGCAGACCGCCCTCCACTCCAACACTATGTCTGAATGTCTGTCCCACTATCGCTCTTCGCCGGTCCACGAAAAAGAATTGAGGAGGGAGCTCGTTTCCTTTTTCATTTTGATAGGAAAGCATTCTTCTTTGCCTTCTCTTTTCCTGAATCTTTCTATATGTAAATTATCTGTTGCATCTACGCACACTTACTCATACATACTTTGGCTACAGTCAACCACATTCTTTGCTGTGATCAAAGCAACAAAACAACTGGATTGGATAATTTTTGAAGGTGAATTTCTATCAAGAGGGAAGACCGAATCCTAAAATATTAATACAACTAGATCTGCCTATTACATCCTGATGGCATACCTCAGCAGGGCTCCACAATCCAATCAAACGGCAGATAATGAAAGCAAGGAAGCAATTTAAAACCTTCAGGGTCTTTCGAAAGCAAAAAGGCAGTGACTCAAGCAGATCAGCCAGTATTATGGCAGATAATCCATACACCTTGCACTTCTTTTTTCCCCATCCATTCTCGTCTTTCTGTCTCTTTTGCTGTATACATTTTTCTGCCTCGGTTCAACCACTGTGCCTCTCTCACTGCAGGGCAGGATAATTAAAGTTCTTTGATGCTCTACCTCCCCAACTACTTCACAGGGACGGAGTTAATGGAAGCCACAGGCTTCTACCAGACCTTAGACTTTAAATTGAATGTCTCCACTCCATTTGAGAGCTGAAGCAAGATAAAAGGGCAAAGTGATAGGCTCTTTTGCTTCCTGTTCATAGAGCTCCAACCAGACAACTTGCGACACTTGAATGGCCAGTGCTCTGCGTCGTATTCGTAGGAAATTAAAATCAGTTGAATGCCAATGACATGGGTGATTGTCCACACTTGCTCACATTGACGTGTGGACACTGGTACACGGAAGAGCACTGAGAGTGAAAAGGCTCCTTTGAGATTTCCGTCTGATGATTTTGGCAGGAAACCTTTCCTCCTTCTGTCTGGCTCATATCTCATCCAAACATTTCGGAAGATGCAACACTGCCAACAGGAAAACAAAAAAACCCAGAGAAATGGGGATGTCCTGGTGGCTTTAAGAATGGTGCACTTTGCGAGTCCTCCACAGAGCCAAACACGTTGTTGTGTTTTGTAAGTTCCTATTTAGCTGTCTCCCTTCTCCATGTGTCCTTATCAAAAGCCGAAGAGGGTAAAAGCTACAAACGGTTGGAAGTCACATTGCTCTCTACTACCGTTTACGCTCAATTCTCAGGGGGAACTCGGCAACAATGATGCGGAAGTATCTTCCTGGTGCAAAAACGACATCATATTGCACAACTCTAGGTTGGTTGTGACAGTTGGAAACCAAGGGGGGTTGGCTGGGTAATGGCTTTGATGTATCCTTCAGCTTGAGGTGAAATCACGTACAGTACTTCCCCACACATATATACTCATGAAATTATCCACCCACTCACTTTAGCTGTGTGTAGCATCAAAGTGGCAGGCTGCTTGGTACCGTCTCCTCATAGCTGATTAGTAAAGCATGCTTCTATAAGTGTGGGAAGTGTCCAGTGTATAACATGTAAACAAACTGTATAATGTGCTATCTCTCTTTCCTATCTATTTTTATTTGCCTGTGATGTTGTGGTTTCCAATTAATCCTCTGCAAGATCAGATTAAATAAGTGCCCTCTTGCCCTGGCTGTCAGTGCATACAGGCTTGTTCTGCTGAAAAATACGCACTCCACAATCGACCTCACCACAGAGATATGGGTTAAGACCTCCACTTTGCTTTACTCAGGTTCATTGTATTGTCTCAATTATACTGAAAACACAAAGGTCTTACTTTCTCCTTATGCATGTTGCGTGTGTTCAACATGTCCTGTGTGCCAGGGGAGGGGTGCATATGGATATGTCGGTTTGCGTAAAAGTTTTCCTTTCCCCCATACTGCCTGAGTACATGTGTGGATGTGTATGTGGAGAGGCTTTGAAGTGGATCCAAGCTGGGGTGCATTCCGCATGCCAGGAAGATTGCTCCTGGCTATGCCACAGCTAGGAAGCACAGTGAAAACAAACACACATACAGTAACACATGGACACACACAGTTGGAGTCAGTGTGAGACAAAGGAGCGATAGTATTCCATTAGAGATGAGAGCGGGCTGCAAAGCTCCATACCTGCCAACTCCTATCTAGTCTGTAGTATCCAATAAACCAGAGCTAACCAGACTCGCAGGAAACACACATGTTTTATTTTATTTAGCTGGCATATACAAATCTACCTGGGTTGACCAAATATATCATACACCTGGACTGACATTATAGGCCTGTTTCATTATCTGCAGAAATAGCAAATCAGATGTTTCCGATTCGTGAGAAGCTACTACAAGAAAGAATATTGATTGTGATTCATAAGGTTTCGAAAGGTGTTTAGAGAACAAGAGTCCTACCACAAGAAGGCCTAACAATATATGCACACACACTGGTCAATACCATTATACCAGGGTCATAATATTGAGCCACCAAAGGTCTGAACTTTTACAAAGCCCATTAGACAACAGTCTTAACCCCTCAATAAGAACCCACCCACTCACTGAATCATCGATGCGCTAATCTCCCGATTGGCAGAGCAGCCTCCTCACTTCATCAACTACCGCCATAAGGATCAATACAGCACTTCTGTATTGATCCTGCATCCTGTGGTCAATGCCAACTCCTATAATCACCTTTGTTCGCTTGTCAATGATGTCTGTTCCACTGCTAAAGGTTAGATAAGATGCTGTTATTCACGCTTTAAACTCGTACACAAACACACAAACAGAAGCATTTGACATTTGAAAACGGCAACTGTCTTGCCTGGACTGGCTCTGATATGTGCACTATGGTATTGCAGCGGGGTGAATATCCGCTTCTCTTTCCTCTCCTCTAGTAGAGCCCGATAAGTCCTTCTCCGGCTTGGCCAGATAGACAGAACGGGGGCTGAGTTTTTTTTCTCTCTGCTGTGTGTCCTAGATGTCTGCACACAGTGGCAGCACTGCGTTCATTCGCTCAGACGCTGTCACGAATACGGCTCAACGCAGCCCGAGCCTGCAACTTGGCATGAGGGCAAAAAGGAGCGAGGGAGGGAAGGAGGAAGGAGGGCTAGATAGAGAGAAAAGCTGAGATAAGAGAGAGAATTAGACAAGAGATAAAAGGAGGGAAAACAACACGATGAATAGACAAGGGATGGAGATACAAAAACAAAAGAGGGGCTATTTATGAAAATGAATGGCTTGGGATGTTGGTTTGTGGAATTAACGGTGACAAATCGTGCGTGGGCGTCGGTGTTAAATTCCATTCAGGCGACACATGGCCGCATGCCTATGGATCCTGGGAGAGTGACACTATCAGGATAAACCTTTCTCTCACTGCTGCATTCAGAGATGTAATCTGTACCGTATACAGCACTGCTGATTCTAAGGCCAGGTGCTTTTACTGTACTTCAATGGAGGAATTATAAATTAAATGAACTGCTCCCTTTTCTTGAATTACAGATTACACAATGCAGTAATATCCCTTGCTCGCTAGGTGGGGATTATTAGTGACATTTAGGTTGCTAGGTCGCAGACAGCCAGGCAGCTATAGACATCTATATCTACATTTGGAATCATAACATCTCAAATAATGGTCTGCAGAATGTACATGTTGTTGTGGTTGGATTATCATGAATTCTATATATTCATAAAATCCTCAATTGCAGGCAACCAGACTATCAGTTTGATAGAAAATTATATATTGAAGAATTGTACCTGCTTTATGTGTCAACTGTGTTATTATAGTAAGATCCCTGTTTTAAGATTGCCTTTGGTTTCAATTGAATGACCAATATACCATAAGCGGTTAAAGTACAGGTGTTACAACATCTAAGGCTGGGCAATAATTGATATAAATATCATGATATTAGACTAGGGCTGCTCGATTATGGCAAAAATCATAATCTCGATTATTTTGGTCAATAATTCATATCACGATTATTAAAAACGATTATCCATTTACTTTGAAAACATCAATTTATTGCAGACAAAAAATGTGAACAGTATGTTTTTAACAGTTGATTACCCTGAACTTTAAGTATAATTCAACTGAAAAACCATTACAAAAAATTGTAATAAAAAAAGAAAAAGAAGTAATAATAAAAAAAGTATCGTTTTATTTCGATTACGTTGATTTTGTAATCGTTGCAAGCAATAATCGTAATTGCGATTAAAATACGATTAATTGAGAAGCCCTATATTAGACTAGATATTTTCTTAAACTTTGAAAATCTTCGTCAGCACTGTTAAGGGCAGGCAGAGGTAAGAGCAGAATAAGGATCAAATGTGGTTGTAGAGGACAGACATAGGAAGGGAAAAAATCAATTGGCGGGAGAGAGAAGGGGGGAGGGGGTTTCCATGTGCGTGTGATAGTATCATCAAGTTCACAGCATCGAGTGCAGAGTTGAGTGATTTTATGTGAGTGATGGACAAGAGAGGTGGAAGGTGGGAGAGGGAGTGAGTCATATTGTGCCGCGGATACAGCAGGATGGACCTTACAAAATATGTTTTTTTCTTGGCTGCACACTTCAAACTGCATCTCGTAAGTAGATTACATACATATATTTGCACTTCACAGGAAAAGGTATCGAAAACACACATGGAATGCAACAATCTCTGCAATCCAAAACAGCAGATATAGAGTCAGCATCTTCTGATAAAGCTTTGCAGATAATAGCTTGGCATGGTATCATTGCGGTGATTAATCCTTCGGCCCTGCTGTTGAGCACTTGATAAATCAATTGAAGGAAACGCCCACACATGCACAGATGCAGGCATGCATGGAGTAATGAGCAGCTAATCAATCTTACCCAGGCTGGGCGGCTGCAGTATCATGCTGCAAGCAAAGCTGAATTACTCCTGGCACTCTTCTTTCTGACAAATATGGGACATATATTGTTTACGTCTACAGTGCTCTGGGGGGCTTTTGGGATCCATATGAATTATCCATAACCACTAAGTGCCCCGTAAAAAAAGACGAATCACATGTTACGGCTTGCTTCAAAGCCTTAACAAGTCTTGACCAGTTACATAAGAGGAAGAAGAAGACGGTTTTTTTTACACCATTCGAAGCGACTTGTATACACTTCCTGTCTTCGGGAGAAATGTGGGATTAACTTTCTTGCCCAAGGATCTTCTTCTATCTTCTCATGTACATTTTACACAAATAAAAATACATATTGCTTACTCTGAAAGTCAATTGCACATTGCTAATAATTCGTAGATGGGAGCATAGTTAGAGAAAAGCAGCCTGTTCAAAGAAAGGCACTTCTCTGGACGAAAGCAGGCATACATACGGTCATGCCCCCCTGTCCTGGCTGATGAACCTGTGACCGACCGTGGCCCAGTACTGGCCTTCAGAGTGCAAACTCATCCTGAGGGAGTGCTAATGCTGTGCAGTGTGGAGTGCAGTGTTATTGGAAGTGCGCTTGGGTGGCAAATATTTATAGCATGTGTCAAGGCATGTGTCCTCTCTGGAGATGTCAGTGTTACACATTTATTTGCAAATTTTAAGCTAATTTATAAAAGGTTAGATAATTAATTGAATGTCAGCAACTGGTGTTTTAAATCAGCCAGCGTCCTGATTAAATTGGGGTGACATGCCACAAGGGTCCCCATTTGTCCTCAAAACAGGTGTGTGCACACACACACACACACACACACACACACACACACACACACACACACACACACACACACACACACACACACACACACACACACACACACACACACACACACACACACACACACACACACACACACACACACACACACACACACACACACACACACACACACACACACACACACACACACACACACACACACACACACACACACACACACACACACACACCTTTGCCTCTTTTTATTCTTTAACCTTTAAGATGTGATCTGGTGGAGTGGCAGCACCACTGGAACCCCACAGAAGAAT
Organism: Pseudochaenichthys georgianus; assembly: GCF_902827115.2. NCBI lineage: Eukaryota > Metazoa > Chordata > Actinopteri > Perciformes > Channichthyidae > Pseudochaenichthys > Pseudochaenichthys georgianus. The sequence goes on from NC_047526.1 coordinate 11,759,470, forward strand.
CAGCAGAGGCATGTATTCCAATGTCAAGGTGTTCTTTCCGTTTGCAAAAACTATTAAGCGATTCTTAAGGATGAGTTTCCACTGCAGTTAAAACCTTAGTAATTCTGAGTAACTCTGTCTCGATGACCATTCATCTTATGCTTTCCACCACAGTTATGTAGCACACATTCTAAAACAGGAAAAACAGCATCTTTTGAATATATTTTGCGTACTGTTTTTTGCTATTCTACACGTGTTTGCCATTCCTCAGACACACGCCAGTCCTCCAACACGTTTTTCTCACCCGGTGCATGACGCCTTCATTGACCGGTCAATACATTCTCCCTACAGGTGTTCCTTCATGGACTTTCTCAAAATAAGTTTCACGCTGGCTCGGCTTGCCTGCTGGTCTGTCTGTCTTTTCTGTGTCCACATTAGCGGCGCTAGCAAGATGATATCATGTTTCCGGCTGGCCAGCGAGCCTCTTAGCCAACCGTGGCTGTCTGTTTGCTAAGGGACTGCAGAAAGTCCCAATGCAATATCCACTCAGAGCGTCTTGGCAAGCCCATTAGCTACTTTAGCCTGGTCTAGAGTGGGTTGAGGAGGATATCCCAACCTTTCTTTCTTTGTCTACATCTCTCTTTCCCTCACATGTCTGCTCCCTCCATCTTTTTCACACTTTATCTGCCACCTCTCTGCTATCTCTCTTCCTATCCACATAGCCCTCTATCCATCTCTTAATTATTCACTCTTTACATCCCCCTTGCTTCGCTCTCCCATTGCAATTGTCTCTCTCCTTTCTCCTGTTACAAACCACAGTCAAAGAGAAATACTGCATTGGAAACCTGCAGAGCAAGAGAGATATTTATCCAGACCTTGCAGGCGAGATGGAGGGGATTACAAATATTATATTTGCTTGGCTGTAAACATATTTACCAGAGGATGAATTATCCATTGGTTGTGTATGTGTCAGCAAAAACATGTTTGTCTAGACCAGTGGTTCCCAACCTGGGGGGCGCCCCCCCCCCCCAAGATAGCAGGGGGGGCGCCAGGCCTCAGATGATTTGAGGCCAAATATCATATTTAGACTTTTTTTTTTTTTTTTTTTACATATAATTGTAACGCAATACATGATTGTCACTAAAAGCCTCGTCTCTAAATTACAATAAAATATAAAAAGAATTGATTAATTAATTTGAATAAAAATTCAAGTTAGTAGCTATTAAAGGCATAAAAAGACAGAACTGTATAATTCTTTCTGTAATAGAAATGTTTCTTCTGCCCGTAAAGTGTATAAGTGCATTTTTAAAACATAGTCATTGTCCATGCCAGTTTCAGTTGGATTATTTGTCACAGTTGCTCCGATCAGATCGGTCTCCTCCATTTTGTAGATTACTTACGACTTTTGAATCAACATAAACACATCGGCAAAATCCGGCTTACTTTGAGCACGTGTTTTAAACAGTTTAATCCCTTTGTGAATTGTTTCCACTTGCGCCGTCCTTTAATTTCTTCATAGAGTGGAAATCCAAATGAATTAATCCTGAGTCCAATAACCATCAAAGTCACTCCAATAGTGCTCCTTAATTACGCTTTCATCCTCCTTTAACAAAATACTTCACATTCATCCAGTTTGTGACAGTAGTTGTAGCATTTTTGAGACTTTGAAACTGTAATTACCCCCCCCCCCCTGTGTGTGTGTGTGTGGGGGGGGGGGGGGCAACTTCCAACAGGAGTAATTTGGGGGGGGTCTTGGGAAAAATGGTTGGGAACCACTGGTCGAGATGCTCGGCCGCAGCTAGGGAGTGCTGCGCAATAACAAAAATCACCTTTGACTGCAGATCCGCTGCATCTCTGACTACTTTTAAATCCAGACTAAAGACTTTTCTTGTTGTCGCTGCTTTTAATTGAACTATTTACATCTTAAACTGCACTGTAATTTTTATTCATGTTTTTTTTCTTTTAATGTTTATTTTATTATCTTTTCTTTTCAATGACTGATTTTAAATTCCATTTTCTTAATGTCTTTCGTTTTTTGTAAAGCACTTTGAATTGCCTTGTGTTGAAAAGTGCTATATAAATAAACTTGCCTTGCCTTTGACACGGCGCCATCCAAACTCGCAAACGCTCAAAATGCTTTCATACCATCTAATGCTTTACCCACACAAGCAGGTTAATAACTACGCTTGCATTGAGATGAAATCATTCATTTAATTCAAAATAATAATTTTTTACAATGGCAAACCATGCCAATAAACTATTAAGACAGCCCATTAACCCTAAGGTGAATATCAAAATAGCTGACATTACGAAAAATTGTCCATAAAAGTGCTCCATCTTGGCGCCAATTGAGAGTCAAGAATCAATCACCGAAGTGCTCATAATGGCCATGAGACGCACCATAGATGGAGATGCTTGAGGGTGGTGGGGGGGGGGGGGGGGGGGGGGGGGGGGCGGCGCTTTACATTATGTATATAAATCATTCAGCTCGTGTCCTCAAGGTCACAGCTAAAGCATTTCTTATAAAATCCCTTAAATGAGGTGGATGATTGCCACGTGGCGAGTGGCAGATCTGATTGAATAATCGAAGCGCTTGAGAGGTTTTCTCACATCTCCGCACCTGTTGTGATGGAGCCCATAATGAGCTTGGAGTGAAGTCACTAAAAGGTGGGCAAGTGCCAGTCAGCGACCCCACCACTTAACCTTATGATGTCAACGTAGGTCGCAGCTAACACGACTCATGCCCTCCGTGGGAAATATCCTTTCTGTCACTGTCTCCATGGAGACAGACTAATTGGCTGTGGGATCAACACAAAGGTACTTGGTGAAGTAATGGTACAAAAAAGTATTGAAATATCAATTTGTTTCTTGCTCATTGTATTATTCATTTTCATGAAGGACAGGGCTATAGTGGGGGTTTGTTCAAATGAATAATCATTTGATGGATAATTATGACATGTGCTCAGCCACTTCCTGTTGGAGCCAAAGCCATAATTACGAGAGCTAGAGAGCATAATTAATAGTGACCAAGTAGGGGGGGGAAAGCGCTGGGTTGTCGGAGGATATGTTTGCGAGGACAGACTTTCCTGGTTAATTTGCAGAGTAAGCAGATTTAGGGAGAAAGAAAAGAAAATGCAGTGAAGTGATGAAAAAAAAAAAAGTTTGTCTATATGTTGTGAAAGAAATATGAGCAAAAAGTTAGGAGAGGAAGGTAGAAAGTGCTGTTAGCTGAGCAAGCATAAATGAGAGATAAAGGTCAGGGTCGGAGAGAAATGGAGGTGAGGAGGCATCGCAATGTCACTGTCACCTCATTAACGTTTTCAACTGTTCACTTTTGTTATATTTTGTTCCCTCTCTCTGCTTCCCTTCTCGTCACCTTTCCTCTCGTTCTACTTCCTCACCTCATGTCCTTGCCCCTGTGGCAGCTGGAAAACATCTCTTCAAGAGAAAAAAACGCCTTAACTTGTCAGGGAAAAAGAGGGGTAGAAAAAAAAACTAAAATAACCACATAATTAAGCCTCCAAAACAGATCTTCCTATTGATTTGCTGTCCAGAGCATAAACAGGGAGCAGCAAGATAAGTAGAAGGCGGCCGAGCGAGGAGAAACAGGATGAAGAGTAAAAGAAAGACGAGAGGGGAAATGTTTTCAGAAGAGAAACCTAGCTCGCCGTTTTCTGAGACGCGGAGAAAAACACTCCTCTATCGCTCCACCATCTTTATTCCCTCACCATTGCTCTATTTTTTTCCTTCAATTCTGCACCCATTATGAATAGCCAGAGGGCGATATCATTTAAGTCCACCAGTGTGCTGTATAATGCCGGAACACAAACCTTATCAAGGTAGACAGCGATACAAAGAGGACAATGGCTCCTGCTTCATTGGAATAATTCATGTATGAGCTACACGTGGGACAAGTTATTATGCAGGAACTGCACCTGGACCGATACATTTTACAGGAGAATGAGGGATCAAATGCATTTTTCATAACTTCAGCTGTGACAACGCCACCCGTTCCAGTATGTTGCCGTGCTATCTCAACAACCCACTGAGAAGGAAACTAATACTTTTTCCATGTGCATTTATTTCTTTGTCCTTGCTTCATTTGGATGCTCTGGGGTACTAGTGACAGATTAGAATATTTCATTGGAAACGGTTTCCACCGGTAGCCAAAATGATTTATTGTAATTACTATTACTTTTTTTTCTTTGGTTTCAAAGGGAATATGTCCAATTTAGTAGACAAATACATGGAGGAAACAAGTTGTAAATGATTCATTGAAATGTCATGTTGTTTAACATAACCGTTACAACACTAAGAACCCTACTTTAAATCCAGAAGCGCAGATTGGTAGACATTGGGTTAACACACTTTGTGGAGTTATCTAAGCTAGTTTGGTTCATGTATGTGCAGTGGCGCAAAGTGCAAAAGAGTATCAATAAACATGCTTTCAGACAGTCACATTATTGGTTACATTGCTCTGAAACTGCTGAGCCAATCACAGTGGCACATGACGACAATAGCAAATGAAGAATTGGGTAACAAATGTAAAGTGCTGAACTGGGTCAGAAACTATTTGAAATGATTTTGAAATCAAGGATTTAGGACGCTAGAGGTGCCTTAGGATAGGGGCAAGTAGGCAAGAAAGAAAGTAACTATAAAATACAAAAACAATGGCTTATTTTATTTGGAAGCCAATTGTAATCATGTATTCGTCAATAAAGAACAAGAGGTGTTTCTGTTACATATTCTCAACCAACCTACCTCTCAATCGTGCGTATTGCACTGGGCATCAACCCCACACAGAAAGAAAACTTGCATTTCAATATCAGTAAAATTGATGTTGCGACTCCTAAGAGTCTACAGCCATGCTAACAGCTCAGTAAGAGTTTACCTAGGGACCCCTTGTGCCTTGAGCTGAATGCTAATGCCAGCATTCTAGTATCCTTACAACAACTATGCCAAAACAGCCACGATTACAATGTATAATGTGTACCGTGTTCACGTTTAGCATGTTGGATTGCTAACGTGCTAATTTAATCATAAGGACAAGTATTGGACGAATTGACATGTTGACCTGATGATTGCTGTAGTTAGTTTCAGTTAATTACACTTCATGCTGACGGAGATACAAATTAATTCATGACAATCCATCCGATGGCATTTGAGATATTTCAGTCTGGGCTAGCGTGCTGTACAGCCATTCTGCTAGCATGGCTAAACTAACGGGACGGAGAATATGGCTACATCATAAATAAGTCAACATGTTTCCAGTGCACATTACTGATGGTGGAGTAGTGCTCCCATCTAGCACAAGATACCTGAAGTGAGCACATCATATATTTATAGTTACACCATAGTCTTTGAATACACTTTGATCCTCACGCTTCAATCGATTTCTTTTGGTATTCAAATGTTTTCGCTTTCTTTTCAATTATTCTTCCAGCGGGAGAAGAAGCCATTCTTCAGTTAAACTAAGCGTTGCCACTCTTCCTTCACACTCTGTCAAGGGCCAGAGGAAGAAAAAAACAGCAGACTCAAACTCCAACAATGTCAATCCTTTTATGATTTAGGAGAGCAAAGGGGGATTTGATGCAGCCAGTATTCAAATCGCAGAGCCGAAAGCTTACCTTGGACACAAATAGCACCGCATCTTTTGACTCTCTTCCTACCTCCATTTTAACCATCCCGAGACGTACAGTACAGCGAGGGTCCTTTCTATATGGAAGATGGTGTTTGCTAAAGACACTCTATTCAAGGTGAATTCGCATCGACCGGCCGCCACACACACACATACGTCAACGGCAGTCAGTCTTTTATTCTCCTTAAGTGCTTAGGGCAACGCTTCAAACCACTCTCGCAGTTGTTATTCAGTTGACTCATTCACTTTTAAACAATGTCTACTCAATTTGTAATCATGTTGTGCACCATCTGTGGATATATTCCATGCATCCTCACACATGAAGCATGCTACACATGATTCATTTCTATGTATTTGTGATATATTAAGGAAAGACTCCTCTATAAATGATTCCACGTACACAGCATGGTCATTACTGGCAATATACAGTGGAAGCAGAGATCTTTTTGTTGAACTTAAATACTGAATAATTGATGTAATAGCTCAGTTGTGCGCGTCATTACTTTACTTCAAGCTGCTACAGGGAAAATGCAACATGCTGAATATGGTTTATGTCAATTCAGTTCAAGTCGTAAACACACAACTGAAAACACACACCCCTAAGCATATGCACTGATGCCGACTGCTTTGATGAAATGGTAAAGAGAATGTGGGGCAACAGTGTGTCAAATCTCAGCAAAGAAAAAACAACCTTCAATCATTTAGAGAATTATAGAAAAAGTCAAATGAAATAAAAGTCATTAAGCGAGGTCATCTTTTTCTTTGCACCTTTCTTAGAACAACTCGTTAAGTACCACCGACCGAGAAAAGTCTTTTCTTCTATTGGGTGATAAATAATTAAATAAATATTACAGAAATAAATTGTTGTCGGATATGCAACATACGGAGGTATTCATAAATAAGGGAATTTGTTCATGAACAAATTCCCTTATTTATGAATACCTCCGTTCTGTTTTGCCCTAACAGAGAGGATCATTCCTAGGCACTGCCACAAATTAAGAGTTTACACACACAGAGAGTGTAAGTCCCCTGTGTGTGTGTGTGTGTGTGTGTGTGTGTGTGTGTGTGTGTGTGTGTGTGTGTGTGTGTGTGTGTGTGTGTGTGTGAACGTGTACATATAGTATGTCCACATGTATCAAGCCTCAATGTGTTGACGTATGTGTGCACATACTGTAGAAGCATTAGCATGTATCTGTTGTGTCTGTAGGTTTTTCTCCCAAGGTCTCCTCTGAATCTGTAATTACACACATGCCAAATAACTCAGGGTCAGTCTGTTGCTGCTGAATTGTTAATAGGACACACACACGCGCGCGCACACACACACACACACACACACACACACACACACACACACACACACACACACACACACACACACACACACACACACACACACACACACACACACACACACACACACACACACACACACACACACACACACACACACACACACACACACACACACACACACACACACACACACACACACACACACACACACACACACACACACACACACACACACACACAATAACCCATCTAATCTCCTGATTTGATCCTTACTCTTATCTCGCTATGTACTGAGTCTCTGCATTCTGAATGCAAATGTACACAAGCGTCTACCAGAGCCAATCTCCCCTAACTAGTTCACAGCAAGACAATGAGGCATGTTGCATATAGCATAGAAGCTTCTAGTGCTTTTAGTGTGTTGATCAAATAAAGTGTTGTATAAAGAACATTATAAATAAACCAACCAGTTAGTTTAAAAGGCACATTTAAAGAAAAATGTGTTCGCATTTGACCACTTTTGGTTTTAAAGTTTGCTTTCTTTTTTTTCCCGGTAAGTTACCAAAAATAAGATCTGTCACTTGTGAATGTCCGAAGCTTCTACAGTATATGTCTTTAAAATGGCGGTTGATACTAAATGAGATGAATTTAGTTCATTTATAGCATTTTTTTAAACGTTACATGTGGTAGTTTCATTTATGTGTGTTTGCCACAGATCTTATTTTCTGCTATATTCAAAGAAATGAAATGGAAAGATCCCATCGATTTTTGTCGAGGGAGTCCTTGCAATGCTTACTTCCGGGTCGGCCTACACAAATACGTCATCTCCGCACCACTCTTCGGAGAGTATATGAACGAGAATGAACCTGCATATGTCAACATGGCTTTCTGATACGCAGGAGTGTGCATCATACCTACAGCTTTTTAAATGGCTGCCACCCAGTCCCTGCCCAGACTCTGGCACTTTGTATGGTTTGCACATTCCACATTAGTAATGCAGATCCTCTTCGTCTTCGTCTTCGTCTCCCTCTCTGCCTGTCATCTGCTCCAATAGCCCCCAACGTGCTAGAAATGAGCCCTCGATATGTTAAAAGGAGTCGAGCAAAGACCGGGCTCAAATGTATTTTTCAAACGGAATAGATCCCTCCGCAGGGACCGATTGATCTGGAAGTGACACAACTGCTGCATATGCAGTATAATGCAAAAGCTCTTCAAACATGTCCAGTGTTTTTTTATATTTAAGAATGTTAACCCAGTAATGTTACAACAAGGGATGCCACTAACTCAATATAGAATAAGTCATTAAGCAACCAAATAAGGTCAGAAAATAGTGACACTGGCGTCCGAGTTTCTCTAATTCAATCTTTCGATGAAGAACATGTCAATGTTCCTCGATATAGAGTTTGCTGTCCCTTTTTTGTTATAAAGGCATTACATAAGTAGCATGTAGACTCAGTGAATCAGGTTAGTTTCACTTCAAACATATTCATTGAGTTGATATTAATAAAGAGGTCAACAAGTTGGAACTCATCCTGTATTTACTGCATGCTTCTACATGTATGAAAACTCTATTTATACCCATTCACGGAAGGACACGTAATAACAGAGGCCCAGCAGCAGATGTGAATAATACAACACACCCTATACCATGTATCCATTCTTAAGATAACAGGCACTTCATTATGCCAAGGTAACACGTGTAAAGCTGTGAAAAGCATCTCCACTGTACTGTTAGAGAAATGAAAGCTCCCTCTCCTGATGTCTGTGGACAATGGAGCAAATAGATCACATTAAGTACCCATAAAACAAAAGTCAATATTGCTACAGCATTTGACCAGCAGTGCTAATTCCCCTCCTCCTGGATGTGTACATTCAGCTGATGAGAGGAAACGTGTGTGCTGCTGTGAGAAGCGATAACGGATGCATTCAATCCTTCTTGGACATTTAAACAGCGTTGTTCAAATACATTTAAAGAAAGCAGGAGTGGACGTCTTACAGAGAACATGCATGAGGACACACAGCTTGATGAAAGTGAGGATTAGGAACCACACTTATTAAGGGACAAAGGAAACCATTGTCCCGTCCTTCACTCTCCATCAATCATTAATTACAAGAGCATTACAGTGAGTGGGATAAAGGTAATTCAGAGGCGCTGCTTGCTCCTCAGCTGATACAGTCACTGTGGGTGTGTTGGCTTGTCAGTGCCTTTCACTGACAATTAAACCTATAATCACATAAACGATAAACAGCTCCATGATGCGCAGCTGCTGTCAACTGTGGTTATGTCTTCGTGCTGTGGTGGAAGACAGAGTGAGGGCGAGGCAGAGGGACAGTGGGAGGGAGGGATGTCAGGGGAATGATAGAGAGTTGGCAACAGATGTCTCATTCGTGATGACAAATGGACAGGAGTGAGGAGGGTGAGAAAAAACAAAAAGGGGTTGGGACGGGACTCACCGTGGCTCCCTCGTAGTGAGGCCGGGGAGCGGTATATGGACACGAGTGGCTGGTGGTGCCTGGGCCCCTGAGGGTGCTCGGGTCGGGCCAGGGCAGGGGGCACAGGGGCTCCAGGTGTAGGGGACAGGAGGTGGAGGTCTGACGACGAGCTCCAGGCAGAGCCCACCACCGTGCATCCCGCTGACAGAAGCAACACCCAGAACAGCTGGCCCTCATGGGGCTTTCCTTTGGGGAGCATGGCTCACGCCCCCCCACCCTACTGGATATTTAAAAGCGAGTAAAGCCGATACACAAGGACCTCAGAAAAAGTGACCTTCCCGTAGCCAGGATGCAAACTCCATAGCAGAGAGAAATCAAGCTCCTTTGTGTTAAGGTTCCCTCCAAACGGATCGGGCTTGGACTCCACTCGTCACAAAGGTCTCCCTCTGTCCTCCGCTTGCTGGCTGGCTCTTTGAACCAGAATCCAATATGTCTTTACTTTCTGTTCTCGGCAGGATCGCCCTGTGGCTGCTCCTTTGATGACCACGCAGCTCGCCTGTGTGTGCGTGAAGTGCAAACCGTGGAGATGGTGCGCGCTGTGCCTCGGCACCTGGAATGTGTTCCTGTGCGCCCTCTTCCACCTGCAGGCGCAGAGTGAGTGACAGGACGGGGGACAACCTGCGCAGCTTCCTCCTGCCCTGGTCGCTCCGCTTTGTTCTGCTCTGCGCAGCACCGCACTGTCAAGCCTCAGATAATACACCGCCTGGGCTATGAGAGTGAGGAGGAGGGAGAGACGGAGGGAGGGAATGACGGAGAGACGGAGAGCTCCACACTCTCGGCACGGACAAACTATCAGCTGTCTGTTCCTCCCTTCTCCCTCACAGTTCAGAATCTCAACGCCGGGAGAAGATCTCCACTCGTGCTTTATCTCCGTCTTTAAGTTTGGATCCAATATTTCACAGACTTTTTTCTTCTTCTTTTCTTTTGTTCCCCCTCCCTGGAGAAGTGAAGTGGTCCGTCTTGTTAACCCAGGGAGCCCCGAGTCTGATAGCTCTTTGTATTACTCCGCAGGAGAAAGAAATAAAAGAGACAGATTTGCAGACAAATAAAGAAAGAGAAAGAAAGAAAGAAGAAATGAGAAACTGCTGGGAGGGACCGAGACGGAGGGGTGGAGGGGAGCGTGAGCGAGGAGAGGAGACAACGGAGGAGAGATAGAGAGAGAAAGAGGAGAGGATGAGAGCGGGCTCAGGTGAAACTAAGCGAAGATGATGGGACGGAGGAAGAGAGGCAGAGGAGGGGGGGGGGGAGCGGCAAGTGGGCCAGCCTATGCAAATCCTCCCTGAGCAGCGAGCAAATCAGGGAGGGAGGCAGCCACTGCAGAGGAGTGGGCTGCCTTTCGTCACAGGGAGGAAAGAGTGAGGGAATGAACAGGCAGAGAAGAAGAAGTACGGGGAGGAGAAACAAAAAGGGTGAGGGTAAAACATTGGGATGGATAATAGCAGTGCTGCAACAGCGCCGGGTGTTCCTGGAGTAACATTTTGGGAAGCAGCTCGGGGGTAACGTGGTGTCACTTTCCCTCCTCTCCCTCTAGGTGTTGATGGTTCTGAAAGCCTATTGAAGCCGAACCACTGAACTAAAAACGCGAGCAAATGCATTATTCACACGGCAACAGAAATCTCTCTCCGCTCTGATAGAAAAGACAGAAGAAAGGCTTCCGGTCCCTGTTCTGTCAATCTTTGGGAGAGCCTTGGGAGAAGTAAACACTCAGTCAAATTGCAGTTTAATCACATTGCCTCTCAACGACCTAATTCGACCCGACACCAGTGTGCAGTATTTGGATGCTGACCGTATGGATCAGCTCTGATGTATTCCAAAACGACAAGAGGAAGTCATGTACGAGGAGTTAACGCTATTGTGCTGTAAGTGAGGAAACACTTCTCAAATGTATGACTCATTGTAGGCTTTAGAAGAGCCACTGTGCAACTACAAAGCTCCAGATTTGCTCCCATTTATTATGCGTTTGTCAAGATGTCCCTTCCTATTTTTCATTTAGGACGAGTCCTTATCTCAGACACCCGGGGGCGCAATTATTGCTCCGCTTGTTGTGAGCACAGAACAGAGAGATAATGTGTCATGGGCAAATGAACGACAGAGAAGAGAGGATGTTCTGACAACCAGCAAGGCAGCAGTTCGGATCCCAGTGTACTGATGGGATCAAATACATAGCATGAGCAAAGTAAGAGTGTGGTTGCAGGTACTTATCTTTGTTCTGTCCTCATATGACTAAACACAACGCTAAGATTTAAAAAAGGGTCAGTTCACACGAAACAAATGATTGTTCCTCTCGACATGCATATCATTTAAATGTTATCTCTCAAGGTTATGGACCCAAAATAAGGGTGTGGAATTCGTTTGTGTTGAAACATTTAATATTCAACAGAAACAGTGTTCCATGTTCTCTACCGAGGCTTGAGAACCTCGGAGACAGGCCACCCCAGGGGGCTTATAACCGTTTCATGGAGGCTCAGCGAATGGAAAATATTACATCAGTTATTACATAAGTTATCCAACGATGATCACATAGAATAGTCTAAATGTGTCTGATTTTCTGAGATATACATTTTTACTGAAGTCACCCAGTTATGGATGCTTATGGAGTCAAATAACATCATGTAGGCAAGGGAAGACTCCTAGAATTAGGAAAGAGCTTTTACAAAGGCATAGATCTACAGGAGGATTAGCGCTTCCAAATATAAGACACTACTATTGGGCAGCCAATATCCACAAAGTAATTCTATGGACTAAGGAACCAACATTGAGTTGGTGTGAGCTTGAAGCCAAATCCTGTCCTAATACCTCACTCTTGGCTTTGCTTACATCTAAATTACCCAGCCGGCCAACTCAATATTTGAATAACCCGATTGTTGTTTCCACCCTAAGCATTTGGTCCCAGTTCAGAAAGGCTCATGGACTCTGTGGATCCTCTATACATAGTCCCATTCGCAACAACCATCTCTTCCTCCCCCCTTACACTGATGGGGCCTTCTCTATGTGGCAGAGAGTAGGTCTTATCAGAGTAAGGGACCTTTACATTAACAATGTTTTCGGTAGCTTTAGCCAACTCTCTGACAAATGTTGCCTTCCAAGCACTCATCTATTTAGCTACTTCCAGGTCCGAAACTGGGTTAAACTAAACAACCCTTCATTCCCCAATATCCCTCCGGATTCAATAATTGACTCAATTCTGGAATCTAACAATCGAAAAAGGTCTGATTTCAAGAATGTACAATTCCGTCTCCCACCTCACAGAAACAAACAACATTGGGAAGAGGAACTAGTCCAAGCCATAGATGATGAGGTCTGGGATGGCGCATTAGCGAGAGTGAACAATAGTACGTCCTGTGCCAGGCTCAATCTTATACAACTAAAGGTTGTCCACCGTATCTATTACACCAACTCTAAACTCTCCAAAATATATCCAAATGTTACAGACACCTGTAACAGATGCCACACGTCACCAGCAAACATGACTCATATGTTTTGGTCTTGTCCTCGCCTACAAGGATACTGGACAAGCATTTTCAATCACCTTACTGAGGCCTTGGACGTGGTATTGACACCATGTGCAGAAACTGCCATTTTTGGAGTACTACTGTACCTGGCCACCGAATGTTGAAGAGGAAAACTAAGGACAGTATAGCCTTTGCATCTCTTTTGGCACGAAGAAGAATACTCCTAGAATGTAAATCTTCTATACCACCTAATGCAGAGGTGCCCAGTACGTCGACCGGTCGACCGCGGGGGCAATGCTGGTAGATCGCGAGTCATTCATACAAAAAAAAATCCAGCTCCGTTAAAATAGACAAAACAGGTTTTGATCCCTCCTCCCTTGGCGTCCCTGCCACTTAATTCAGGAGTTTACTTGATTGACAGAAAAAGCGACCTATCGCTTTCCAGTCTGTTAACCCAGAATGCAAAGCGATACAAAATCAGTCAAGTGCCGGGAAAACTCAAATTAAGTTAAAGAGACAAACAAGAGACAAAAACAAAATGAGTGCGGGACCGAGCAAGAAGCTAAAGACATACTTCCACCCAGAATGGGAGGAAGAATATGTTGTTGTGATGTCACATTCAAAGGTTATTTGCCTTATTTGTAAAACAAGCGTCGCTCTGCCAAAGAAAGGTAACGTGGAGAGGCATTATCGGAGTGTTCACAAGGCATAGCAGCGACTTCCCTCCGAGTAGCGAGTTGAGAAAGGTCATGTATTATTGCTATACTAACATTATCTCGCAGTCTTAGTGTCGCCAACTCGTTTCTAATATGCAAAAAGACAAAAAAAATCGTCTATGGTCGGTGTATTTTCGATCTTTCCAATCCAGACGAGATCTCTCTCTCTCCCCCGTGTGTGTGCGAGGGGGCGGGGCAGTGTACACACACGCAGCTGCTCCATGCAGCAACACACGGAGGAGATGGCGGAGAGAAGCGCTCCAAGGTGTGGTTACATGTTACCCGTCTTGAGGTGGACAATGCTCCTTGCCAAGAGTGTTTAGCATGTAAGGGCGGTAACACGAGCTATTTGTCTAAACATTTAGCAAAAGTGCTCCACATCCAGATGGAGGAAGGCACCGGGTTCGACTGTCTTTCTAGTAGCTCTGTAGCCCCATCCACGAGTAACGTTTCCACGTCAGGTGTTCTGTATGCTAGCAGCTACACACCGAGTTAACTCAATTATACAAACATGGGTTATGATTGGAGGTAACTGAGTTATTTATTTTGTTAAAGTTTCAGCTATTCTGTTTACAGTTCTGTCATCACATTATTTAATACGATTTGTTAAAACATTGTTGTTTCTTTTGATGTGAAATATTATTTATTTAATTAATAAAAAGCAATGTTAATTTTGTTCACAATTTGTTGTTAATTTAATAATATATGTATTTTTGAATCAAGTATTCATCTTTATTGTCTTCATTGTTAGTTTCCACATGCCTAAAACACCCTCAAGCTAAATCTAAAAGTGGATGGCTAAATAAGAGTGCTTGAGAAATTGTGCAAGGCATAATAGTCCAAATAGTCGATTAATCGTTTCATTAATCGATAGATTAATCGATTATCAAATGAGTCGTTTGTTGCAGCCCTATTGTAGTTATCCCATGTATAAATAAAACGTGTTATTCAGCAACCCTTGCAATTTGGGATTTTATTTTTGGTTGGTAGACCTCGGTGAGCTGGTCATTTCAAAAGTAGCTCACCAGCCAAAAAAGTGTGGGCACCCCTGACCTAAAGCATCTCAATGGCTTAAATATTTAATGTTGTACCTGAACTTGGAGAAGATTAAATATAACCTGAGGGGCTCCTCAAAACTATTTGAATCTGTCTCGGGCTCGGTGATAGCCTACATAGCTGAACTTAAGACACTAAATTAAGAAGAAAGGGGGGGGAACTACGAATGTATGTGTGTATTTTTTTCTTTAATTTTTTTTTTCTGTCTTTGTATACATGTATGTATGTATGTATGTATCTATCTGTATGTACGTGTATGAATGTGCATGTGTGTGGATATGTACACACATGTATGTGTATGTGTATATGTGGGTATACATATGTGAGTATATGGGTACATGTATTACTGTTACTATTCTTTATTTCCTTATCTATTAATTTTCTTTTAATATTATCTTCTACATTACTTTAACCTATACATGTATCTATTTATTTAGTAGTTATTTAATTTACTAGCTAGGACCGGGAGGGGGGGAAAGGGAACAAAAAAGATATTGGCTGTATTAATGTAAACTCATTGTGCCTGACTCAATACAAAAAAAGAAAAGAACTTTGATAGGGACCATTTATTTAACAAGTAGTAATTCCACTAGGAACAAACTAGCTATGTGCCAATGTTTTTATTTTTAAGTTTCCTATATCAAGCTTTGTGTTTTATTATTTCATGTAAATAGGGGAACATATCTAAACTGTTATACCTATCTGTGTTTTATTGGTGTTCAAATATTTAAAAGTGCCACATTTCATATTCAAATACATAATAAACAAGTATTTCCCTTTTAAGATGAAATATACATGACTAAAATATGCAACATTCAAAGTTCAAAACTATGTATTATTGATGAAGAGTCTAACGTTGAAATAACTACTGCAATATGCCCTGATCAGGGGTTAAGCACTTACTTTGTAATTAAAATGTTGCTACATACTGATTGGTGAGGGAACTATGGTAGGTCATTTTTCACAAATTAAGTCTTTAGTTATCACAGCTATATTTTTCTTGAGTTGTACTTTTGTTGTGAGCTACTGATGCAGAGCATATTGAGATTCAACAAGCATTGTTAAATACCGTATATCACCACGAGAGCACTGTCTGGACTGAATAAATCATCATGCTGAAAATTGAATTTGAGTCATTTTACCTCGGGTCATCAACTTGCTACTTTTGGGGGAGAACAATCTTTTTATCGTTGCTCTGAAGACGCTGCCCGGGTTACATCTCTGCTGCAGTTCTGTTTGCATGTCGCTCCCAGGGTAGGCTGACTGTCATTCTCATGCTGAGAGTCTGATCTTCATGAGGAGAACATAACAGAAGCTGACAAGCCAAGAAAGAAAAAAAAATCATCTCTGACATGCCATCGTTATCTGCTCATGTCAATCCTTTTTTCAGAGGTGTGATGAAAGGTCCTGAAACATTTCATCGTTTTCTTATTGGAGAAACAAATATCCAACAGATGTATTTGGCAGAGCGTGTGTTTTAACAAGTAACTAACACCTTCATGGAAAACTGAGATTTAGTCCATGTGGAAACATATGCAAATATTCCTCTCCAAGTTTGAATGAAATCAACAAATTACAAACAACACACTACTAAAATTATACTACGGTTAAAGTTTAATTGCAACTTGATCTAGTAAACGCTTCATCTCCGTAAAAGTATGGCATGATTTATCTATTTAATTTGTGTCTCCCGCTTAGTATTGCCCTCATAGGTTCATTTCCCAAACACCCTTTGGGCTTAATGCTGTGAAATAAGCTGCACTACTTATGTCTAGAAGAATCACATTGCTATTCCTCTACAGAAGAGAATATACTCAAGCATCAGCAGAGAATGGCTCACAAGGTATAGCAATCATACTCAAAAAGAAAATGGATTAAATATCAAGGGGAAAAAATACATTCCCAGATTGCGTTAGAAAATACTACACATGTCATCTTGATCATTATCCTCCCCCCCTACAGCTAAAGTGGACCGCGCAGAAAGCCATTTTTCTCTATATAGTGGTGTACAAAAGAGTGTGCATTTCATCCACAATCTTGTTGGCCTTTCAACAGGGAATCATGCGGCAGATGGAGGCTCACGCGCGCCCAGCCACCAGGCCGCTCGGCAACCGGGCTTCTTCTCCATCATTTGCATTCCTACACTCATGCATAAGCAACAAAGCCACCTTTACAGTACACACATGGAACAACCCCGGTATTCCAGTGCAACAACAAAAGCCTGTAACGCTGCATCTTTTCCCTTTAAACTAGTGGACCAATGAGAACCTTGGGAGTGCGGTGTCTCGTGCTGACTCAGTAACGAAGCCTCATCCGGATCAGGGCTAATTAGTGTTTTACATTCTGATTTCTCTGTGGTATCTCCCTGTAACAAATGAAGTCTGTTCCGCATGCCCTGCACACGGGTGAATGGAGCGCACAACATCTTAATGCCAGAGATGATTGGGGATACAAATTGGTAACTCAATTAACCTCAACTCGCAGCTCAAACCAAGATATTCACCTTTTTTTAAATAATGAATGGCAACCCTCACGTGATAAATTGATGGCAGTGCTGAATGCAAAACCATGTAGAGATTGTTGGTAGGGTTGCCACAAAGAGTCTTTTCATTTTTAATGAATTAAAAACATTTTTATTAACTGACTCAATAAAAAAAAAAATTGTTCAAAAACACAAATAATGTGTATATATAACAAATCCTTGCACAATATAATTTTGGGTGGGAAAATATTTGGCATTCTTTTTACCCTAATTAGTCAGCTGTTTAATTTTCTGTCTGTAAATAAAGTTAAATGATTAGCATTTAGGAACAAATAATCATATATTCTCGATATTGTATAGTTACAGTTTTGCAAAGTAAGATTATGTATCCTTATTAAACTAAGAATACATGTTGGTTAAAATAAAATGTGACTTGCTTCCGTATGAAAGCAAGACAAAAGCTTTTTTTATATTTGTGGTACCTGAAATATAGTTTTCAAGAGTGTTGCTTCCAAGGCTAATCCGATGTTTTGCCGGTTTGTTCCTTCAGTTCGCTCCAGTCTAAAACAACTGCTGGATGGTGATGTTTCAACATCCATGCAGCGCCATGCAAACAGCTCCAAACTGTTAGAAGTGACTGGCTTTAAAGGGGGGTTGGCAGAGGACAAAGAGCGTTGCAGGGTATTTGGAGCATCAGAGTCTTGGAGACGCAGAGCCAGGTGAAAAATGACGGAGAAAACAATATTGACAGAAATACAGCAAACAGCATTTGAACACAGTCTTTCAAACATCTCCAAACTACGTACACATTTGTGTTTGTCTATCTTTGTATTTGGAGAAGAGTTGTTTTATCTGGTTCTAGGCTAATCACATGGGTTGTGATTTGCAATGTTTGTTACAACCCATATAACACTAGTATTGGTTGGAGCAAACAACAATACATGCTTCTCTTAACGCTTCAGTATTGAGTAGTGGGACAACATATGTCAGATTTGCACTGAGAATGGAGCAAGAGGAAAGTCATTGGGTCAAAAGTATCTTCTTACAATTTTTAAATAATGGTATAAAAAAAGTAGAGATGCAACGTTGACCTATTTGTCATGTCATGGAAAGGTTACAGTGGTTATAATGACTATTTCTATAATATATAACATGTGAATACAGTGTAATTATGTTCAAGGGTTGCTTGTTGTTCTTGTCATCCTACATCTGCTGTACTCTCAGCTTCATGGAGGTTTATTGCGAGTTTCAGGTAACTGTTTTTCGTCGTAACCGTTTTGATTCCCTCTCAACGCTCTCATAGTGCAGCTTTCAGGCAGCTGTTGCTGGTAAAAAAAAAAGCTCTTTAAAACACACTTCACAACACCTGCAACAGCATACTGACACAGTTAGCTACTAGTTGGTTAAAGATAATGGGGCATTCAAAAGCTAAAGAGACAGATATTTCCCTCAGGAGTTGGAAGAGAGCAAAACACAGCTTTAAAAAAGTAAACATAGACCAAACCAAACCAAAAAGACGACTGAAAAATGAAGCTCCGTAACTGCTTGATGTGTAAAGAAAACACAACAAATGTCTGGAAGAACTCTGGTAAATGGATCTGCAGTTAAAGGGAAACAGTATCGTTGTGAGTTGTGCGAGCAAATGAATGATGTTTGGCGTCCCTCCATGTTAGCATTCCCAGAGCTGACTGTTCACCAATCGTCAAAAGTCGCCAATATGACGCGTAATTTCCCATTACATTGCAATGATAAAAAGCAATGTTTCCCTTAAAGTGGATCTATCATGCTATATTTGAAAAATAAACATGTCTGTGAAGTTTTTTGCTTAAAATACCGAACAGATCACCCATGCATCTTACTGCTCAAACCCTTCTTTTGCAGCCCTGTTAGAGAAACGCGGATTTTGGGTCGTTAGCTTGAAAAAAAAAAAAAAGAGGAGGCGGAGCTAATGCCTGATCAGAAATTTACCGGAGATAAAGTTACATTCTGCTGTGATAAAACGCCATCCTGTTTAAACCACATCAAGGATTATTTCTGAAACAGTATGGAGCTCAAATGCTTTTTCTCTTGCAGGTTTATCACAAGGTGAGTTCTTTTTTTATTTCCTGCTTTTTAAACACACGTGCTCTACAGTACAGGTTAGCTCTGAGTGTTAGCGAGGCTTGCTAATGGAAACAAAGACGAGATTACATCCAAAACACGTCAGGCATTGTTTCTGATAGCAACTTTCTGTGGGTCCGCCGACGTCACCACGGATGGACACGTCAGTTCGGATGGAATCTGTATCCGCTCGTTGTACACCCGTTTTTAAAAGATTTGGGTACGGAGGAAAAAAGAGAGGGTTTTATTTTCTGACGTTGCGTGACTTCTCCGACACAACGTGGACACATATTTATGTATAAAAGACATCACAAAGTGCATTTTGCATGATAGGTCCCCTTTAAATTAAAGCTATGGTTGGGAAATCTTTGGTGGTTCAATCGCCTAAACAGAGGTGACAAAAGATAGATACATCCAACTGACAATGTAAATGCTAGATTTGCTGTTGTCTGACTTGTACTGTTTTGTTTCGAGTCAACTCATCTCTGCTGTGACATGACGAAGGCAAACTTGAAAGCCATCCATAGCGAAACGCAAACACGGACACATATGTGCCAGAACACATCTGTGCCAGAACACATCTGTCCTCTCCTCCCACATACACATACTGTAGACTCATACCCTGCCCATGGCTAAAGTGCAGTAATCCATCCGTTGCACTGCACTGCAGCCAAACACGCTTAATAATGAATGAATCATAAAATCAAAACTGACAAGGAGCAATTGAAACGTGGTCGTTTGTTTGAAAGATTAAAAATGCAGTAAGACCCATATAACCTATGAATGAAGCCTGAAATCTAAATTGGAGGGCAACAGCTCGGGGTTAGCTGAAGTCAGACACAGCACACCAAAAGACACATATATGAACAAAATGGAATTAACGCATTAAAACACACACAATTTAAACGCTACAAATGGACATAAAGAGTGTTCAACTTCCCAACATCCAATTTTTCACAAAAGATGCAGGAATCTATTACAATTAAATGACTAAAGTACATCTCTTCTCTATTTTTGTTTTCATACAAGGTTTGAATCAAGATGAGATCTGCATCACGGTGTTCCCTTGGGTGCGCCACTGGGAACAATGCAACCCCCAAAGACCTAGTTTCTACAGAACAGACAATGAGTTTGCACATCCAGATTTGTGTCTCACCTTTTGTCAAAAATAAAGAACTGTGTATGGGATTTTATTGGAAATGAGATCTGCGTGGGAACATTCATCGAAGTTACAGCCAACATTTTATGTGTGCCTCTGAAGACGGGATTCAGATACATACAAGTCATTGAGAATAAATGAAGGCAATGAATATATATCTTCCTATATGAATGATGGTTGATGTCATGGATTCCATAATGACTAACAAAAAGCATTTACAGTATATAAAGAAATAACCTATACTTTCAGCCATTTCAGAAGTCTTTGGAAACCAACGTTTTAACAATACATGGCTTGGCTGGATCTTCCAATGTGTAACCTTTATTTAACCCACGTGTTAGAAAGCACCAAACACTGCGGAAGTATCCTTGAGCAATTAAGATTCAGAATCTTTACTGGCCTTGGGAAAGCTTTCCTCGCCGGATGGGAGAAAGTAAAAACAGAAATACCCTACAGGGACCAATGAACTAACCACTCACACAAAATCCTTTCTTGGTGGGAAACAGCTGCAGCCTCCAGGATCAGCAGCATGCGACATCTGCCAGCCACACTGACTGCCACAGCTATACAGGGGGCTTTATGACCATGGGATGTTCTTCTGATATTAGCTTCCATCACGGCTTTATTTTGTTTCAACACAGTCAATCTTGCATAGCCTTGCCTATGGATATAACTTGGAAATATTGCAGATGTAAATTGATTTGATCTACCTTGGGAAAAAAGGAATAAACAATATCAAAAAGGACTCATTTGTGTGCATCAAAGCTCTACTGTAAGTGTGCCCTTGTGTAAACAACGCCCCCTAAAGAATATACAGCTATAACCAATGGGGTGCACCTATTCGGCCCATTTGCTGTAGTATTGCAACGAAACAGTTAATTTTATTGTTTTAAAATGATCATGTGGCCGGTTTAAAGCTGAAAAAAATGTTGATAAATATAGTTGGCTCTGTAGTCATTCCACTAGCAAACACCAATCTCATGATATCACACCCTGCATCTACACTATGCC
Organism: Pseudochaenichthys georgianus; assembly: GCF_902827115.2. Taxonomy (NCBI): domain Eukaryota; kingdom Metazoa; phylum Chordata; class Actinopteri; order Perciformes; family Channichthyidae; genus Pseudochaenichthys; species Pseudochaenichthys georgianus. Next base: position 11,780,846 of record NC_047526.1, read on the forward strand.
ATGCATTTACCAAACACAGAGATAAGTGAGAAACTGATATTATCATGTGGTATTTTGTGTGATGTGATTTCTCTGAAGTAATCCCACTAAAGGTCCCCGAGCTAAATATAGACTGAGAAAAAACATTCAGGCGCTGCAAACAAGAGTCAGCACATCTCTACAAATAGTGGCCTTATGAGAGTTGAATCAACCCTCTGACTAGGGTTGGGTACTGAGAACCGTTTCCGGTTCGGAACCGGTTCCAACATTTAGATTCCAACATTTAGATTCCAAGGGCATCATTTAGAAATGTGTATTTCGGTTCCGCTTTTCGATGCCTGAGGAAATGCGGCGGGGCGGGAAATGTAGCGTTGTACCTACACTTCCTACAGTGTAACCTGGGACCAGGGCCAGCCCGTAGCACTGGCGTTATAGATGTTCGCCTAGGGCGCCAGTTCTTGGGAGGCGCTGCGCTGACAGCTCTGGGAGAAAAAAACATTTTAGATTGTTGGTGTTCATCCTAATTTTCGGTCTAGATGTAACAACATTCATAATTAAGTAAATGTAACACCCTTTTCACCCCGGTTACACTTTTCATTCGCCCTGTACGATGGGCGCTGCAAGTGATGAAAATGGGGGATGTTGGCTTATCTGGTACCCGCAGCTCACAGCCAAAGTGAGAGCGTGGGAGCGAGCGAGGGAGAGAGGGAGGGTGCACTGTTGTTATTAGACTCTGGTGCTAGCTGCTCTAACGGATATAAGAAGAAGATGTTTCTACAATGATGTGGAGGAGAGTCCTCTCCAGTCAGACTGAGAGGCTGATAACTTCAGCTCAGTGAGGTAAAGGACTCTGAGTGTTTAGATAGTTCACTTTAGTCTAAGTTATCTCAGTGGGTCTCAAACGCTTTGATCACAATTTATGTAAACACATATTTCCAAGGCTCTCCTTTATAATTATTGGGATAAACAGGTTTGAAATCATTCCAATGTAAACTATAGGACAGTAAACCAGACATATCGTTTTAAACTGGAGAGATACAAAAATATGCATTAATAAAAAAGTAAAATAAGATATGAATGACCAACAAAAATAAAATACGTTACATGTATTTGTTATTGGCTATGGTAGGTTATTGGTTATGTTCACATACTTATTTAATTATTAAAATGTAAACCGATCCTTTTCATATGGGTGTTTAGAGTTGTAGCCCCTAGATCTAGTCTCTAGTAATTCTGCTTAAAGTGCACCAGATTCAAGCATTTTACTTTAAAATGTTCAAACATTTCTTTCCGGTATGCCTGAGAGGCAGATATGCTTGTTTTTTCTCAACAAGAACTGTTTTTAAATGGGGGGGGGGGGGGGGGTTCCTTTAAAAGTTGGACTGTTGCACTGTTGTAGCTTCAGTGGTTCTCAGGTTACAGTTACATAGCAGTGAATATAAACAGACTGATTCATGTGAATATTACTGTAATCTAACCTGTGTAAAAGTTTCTCGAATAAATGTAATTTTTTTTGGTGGAAGAAGCATGTATAATTGTTTTACCCTGCCCCTCAAAGAATCGGAATTGAGAACCGTTAAGAACCGGAATCGAAAAGTAGAATCGGAATCAGAATCGTGGAAATTCAAACGATACCCAACCCTACCTCTGACACAAACATTTTAAACTAAAACTTCCACCCAGGAACTGTTTATTGCAGTATTATTTTTCTTTGAAATCATTACAATATACAGTATTCAGTGTTGGCAGGTTTTTATATTGGGGGTTTGAATAACTCATATAGGCTACTGTATAATGTAGCTAGAGCCAAGCTAGCTTAGCGTAAAGAAAGAATGCTTAGCTAAGTGAGTTAGCATTAGGATTAGCTGGCTCCAGCAACATATTGAATTGACATATAGATTGGTATCCACTTTTCACCAACTCTCAATAAGAAAGCAAATTGGATATTTTTCTTGAACTCTGGTAAGCAAGATAGCTTAGCGAAAATAATGGACATTTGGGTGTAAAGCAGATTTCCGGAGGGTTATGTGCTAGATATTTTCTTTAGGCTTTTGTAATGTTTGCTAACTGCTAACAGAGCACTTATATACTAATAAAGGACTGGCTTATCTATAGCCAGTTGAGTAGCACTTGAAATGTTTGGCTCTATGAAACCTGATGTACTTATATGGTTAGGGTAAGGGTTGGCTGGCTCCAGCTACATATTGAATGGACACATAGATGGGAATCGACTTTTCAAGTACCTCTCAGGCATTACAGGGTAGAGTACACATTTCGTTTGTCTTCCAAATGGCATTGAATTACCAACTGTCCTCAAGGTGATCCGGGATCAAAGGATCATCACTAAGAGAAAAGGGTCGTATATGCTCACACATACCAGAATCAGAGTCGTGAGCCTCCGTCTAAGAAGAAGTGATCAATGTTGACACCAACTATGAGGATGGGGAGCTGAGGTGACTTGATACAATGGCTTTTCATTTCATATGTTTTTTGTGAATGTATTATACTTCACACATCCTCACTTTTTAAATCCTCTTCCTCACAAATGCTGCGTTGTTTAATGTAAGACAGAGGAAGGAGAGGGTTTGTGGAATTGGCACAACTTTCGAGCAGAATGGAAGTTTGATTGCTCTATTTTTACGCAGCCTGATGATGCCTTTTCCAATTTCTCAACATTTTAATCGCCATCTTAATGCACTCTGGAAAATTGGTTCCAATGAATACACACTGGTTCGCCAGGGCGACGATAAACTTGCACAACCGAACTAGATTGCTAAGAAATGGTAATAGAGAGCACTTCAACCTTGAAAACTGACACTAAAAATACTCATATTCAGCATTTTACAGTTTGTGTGCAAGGCTTGTTTGTATTCCAGGTACAGTAAGAGTGCGCAGGCAATCTGCCCCCTGCCACTTCCAGGGCTTCGTCAAAACAGTTCTGGCCAAGGGATTTACAGGCAATATATGAAATATGGATCATACCTCGTTGAGGGACAAAGTGCCATGGGATTTTTGTGCTGTGTGTGTGATACAAGTGATGGCTGAGTGGGTCGAGACAGAAATGATTGCTTATGGGATGGTGTAGGAATGAGAAACCATCACAACAGTAATATGTTCATGTTGCCTGTGCTCATCTGCGCAATCCCATGCTCGAGCATTGATAGCATACACGTGTCATCTGTCAGTACCTTCAAAATAAAGAGTATGATTTTGCAGAACAGATTTCAAGTAAGCCTTTTTCTGATCTGCCGCCTCTTTGGTAAGAGTCTGGTTAAGTCTAGGTAACTGAAGGCGTTCTCACAAGCCAATATTTGGATCGCTTTAATGGATGCCTAAGACCTAGTGACGTTTGATTGCAGTGAGCACATAATCTGTACAAATTGAACTCCAATGTTATTATGAGCTTCCTTGAGTGGAATTTGTTGGGACGGACACAGGTCTGATGTTTGCCTGACATCTTATTCGAAGAGAACGTACAACATATCATACAACACTACAACACACATATCACTTTACTCAATTCTTTCTCCAAGATTGTTGATTTTCTATGTTTAACCAAATAGACTAAGACTTAGGAAAGCACCTGAACACTACTGTGGTTAAGTTAACAGCATGTTCATGGTTAAAACATATCAACTGTGGGAATAGGAAGACGTCTCCTGTTGTTTTGCTGTAGTATAACAACATAATACTACAATATTTGCAACTTGGACTTGACTTCCCTGGTCACAAAAGGCAGCTTGTCAAAACAGTGTAAATACATTTTTAGAAAGTGGTTAACCACTAGTCATGACCGAAAGAACGAGATCGCGAATACAAGCGGTCGAGATGGGTTTTCTCCGCGTCTCCCTTAGGGATAAGGCGAGAAGTTCAGTCATCCGGGAGGGACTCGGAGTTGAACCGCTCCTCCTTCGCGTCGAAAGAAGCCAGTTGAGGTGGTTCTGGCACCTAGTAAGGATGCCACCTGGGCGCCTCCCTAGGGAGGTGTTCCAGGCACGTCCAGCTGGGAAGAGACCAAGGGGTAGACCTAGGACCAGGTGGAGGGATTATATCTCTTCGCTGGCCTGGGAGCGCCTTGGGGTCCCCCAGTCAGAGCTGGTTGATGTCGTCAGGGAAAAGACAGTTTGGGGCTCTCTGCTGGAACTGCTACCCCCGCGACCCGACAACGGATAAGCGGGAGGAGATGGATGGATGGATGGTTAACCACTAAAACACATTTTATTATTTTTATGATATAGAAAGTACAAAATACATACCTTTGAGATGATGAAATACCAACCATACACTTTATATAAATGACCAATAACATACCAAAGCACTGGTAAGCAACATAAGCAGTTGCCTCAAAACAAAGCTACAAGGCACATCCCGCAAGTTATTCAGTATGTGATTGGCAGGTGCAAAACATAACAGATGACCATGAAAAGTACTTCCCCAAACTCATTCTGGATTTTTTCTTATTTTTACCATACAAAAATTGCCCTTTGAGCAACGCATTCAAACAGTTGAAATAACACGATAGAAAGAGAATAAAGAAGCCATAAGGCTGCATGTAACTCAACGAGGAAGATTCAGAAATTCCATTCAACACTTCCGCTGAAAGCCAACATGTTGTTGTCCAAGATTCAGCACATGCTCAACTCTACTTTGCAAGGAATCAACAAGTCAGAGCAGTGTATTTCCAAAACAGCATCATTGTGAGTTCAAGAGCAGCGCTGAGTGACTATTCAAAAGCAAAACTCAACGCGTCTGCAATCGTTCAGAAGCTCAATTTTGCTTGTTTTTTGACAAAAGCAACAGAGAACGGCAAAGCCCTCAAATCACTGGCGCCTGCCACTCAGCCCACATGTGTCACCCACAGACCAGCTGGAGGTTTTCTGTTGCATTTGTAGAACAATAGACAATCACCTAGCGCATACTTGCACACACACACACACACACACACACACACACACACACACACACACACACACACACACACACACACACACACACACACACACACACACACACACACACACACACACACACACACACACACACACACACACACACACACACACACACACACACACACACACACACACACACACACACACACACACACACACACACACACACACACACACACACACAGCATGTACAAATACCTTATCCCTCTCCTGTCTTTCTTTCCCTACGTCACTTCAGTTGCTAAAGGGACAAACGCGCTGCCGAGCTATCTGTGTGTGTGTGTGTGTGTGTGTGTGCGTGCGTGCGTGTACGTGCAGTTATTTTGCATCAAAACACACTTAATCGGCCCGTATAACAGATGCTAGTGTACAGCAGGTAAGCAAAGCTCTATGCCAGGTGTGGCTCCACAACACTGCTGCCACTGCAAAAATTGTCAGCGCACCAGAACTTATGATGTGTAGAGATGTTTCAGGTCACATCCCAGGGGGGGGGGGGGGTAAAGTATGACATAATGCGCGTTGGACTGCCACACCTTTTTTTTCTCGCTGGAATAATATCACAGCATTCTAAAAAGCTCCCACCATCGTACAATTGCCTGTTCTAAAAAAATACAGCAGACCCATAATAACCTTGAATTATTATGCATTCCAATAATGATATCATGCTCCACCAGGCGGGTGTAAATTAAATGGAGGACATTTATAATTACCCCAGGGTAGCTGAATATTGGCCATCCTGCCCTGGTGAGGCTCTGTGCTGATACTGCACTTGGGTGATACAATTCAACCACAGGCCCCTTTGACCACTATCCAGGCTAGCTTCCATCTTCCCCTCAGCGTAGGCTACCTGTGCCGGTCCAATTAGAGTTGGCTCAGGAAAGGACAAAGCATGGTGGGAATCTCTCTCTCTCTCTCTCTCTCATGAATATGGAGTAGAGTAATTATGGTCTTTTCTTTTCCCACGTGTGGATGCACACATTCTAGGTCACTTTCAGGAGGTGAATGATATGGCAGCAGGCAGGTACATCGGAGACTTGGTATGACACACTGCTCGCAAATTACGAATAGATGTACAATTAGTGTATGAGCGATGGATATGGAAAATAAGTATTAACACGCCAGAGGAGTAAGATGTTTGTTCCATTTTAATAGGATCAAACAACACACTCTCACTCCCTAAGCGTCCAGGAGCGACGTTTGGTCAGGGTCCCGTGGCGTCCAGTTGTGACGCGCCGAGGCTCATTCAGCTTCATAAACGGACGCACAGAGCTTTCAACTGATTGCAATGTATTCCCATCGGCGGCGGTATTTGACGCTCATGGAAGCACCGCATCCATTTATGTCGGCAGCTCTTAAAGGCAATGTGAGTAGTAGTAGTAGTAGAACCTTTATTTATCCAGGAAAATCAATTAAGAACAAATTCTTATTTACAATGATGACCTGACAGGAGGCAAAGGCTTCCTGAGGGGATGGGGTCTGGGAGGAAATAAAAAGACACACTCCGGGCACTACAGAACCCAGGAGACAACACAAACACAGAGCAAAGATGACAGGCATAGCAGTTAAGTTGCTGTGGTTCAATCAGTCATTAAAATCAGCATCATGTGTGCACCAGGGTGTCTATAATAATGACATTGAAAGTGCGGGGGGAGACAAAGGTTTTAGTTTGTAATGTTTTTTGAACGGTATTCCAGCTATCTGCCGCTGCAAACTGAAAGGCGGAGCAGCCAAAGGATGTATGGGCTTTAGGGATCTTTAGCAGGATGCTTGTAGCTGACCGGGTGTTGTGCGTTGGGGGTGTGCGGAGTTGCAGTAATTGTGTGAGGTAGAAGGGGGTGAGGCCTAGGAGTGTTTTGTAAACAAACATCAGCCAGTGGATGTTGCGTCTGGTCTCAAGAGAGGGCCAGTTAGCCAGAGAGTACAGGTCACAGTGGTGTGTCCTGTAGGGGGCATTGGTGGCGAAGCGGATGGCGGAGTGATACAGAACGTCTAAATGATCGAGAGCTCCTTTACACGCCGAGCGGTAGATAGTATCACCGTAGTCGAACAGAGGAAGGACAGTCATCTGGACCAGAGAGAGTTTAGCAGATGAAGTGAATGAGGAGCGATTCCTATATAGAAAGCTGAGTCTAGCTTTGACCTTGGTCTGCATTTTGGAGAGATGTTCTGAGAATGACAGATTACTGTCAATCCAAAATCCAAGGTATTTGTAAGATTTTACTTGGTTAAAACTTGGTGAGCGTCCATTCCCATTGGATAACGGTTAATTGTACACCCGGAAGTAAGTATTCTCCTTACTGTCGACTGATTTGACAGTGATATCTCCACTACTCATCAACTCAAAGCCACCAGATTACCTTTGTTAATTAAACGACATTGGTAGGTTTAAATTGTGTACAATGCTTTTGTGTTTTTCCCCTTCAATTCTGAGAAACAACTTGTTTTCTTTGAAATGTGGAGCGCCAGAGAGACTACACTACCCACAATCCCCAGCTATTGTTGTGACAAACCCCGTGATTAATCTTCAAGCTCTGGGATTGGATGTTGGAGTGGCAGTGCGCCACTCCAACATGCGACATGTCCCCCCCACTTTCCGAAATCCCGTTTGTCTCCCCTCACTTTACAAATATCTTTATTATAATTTTTTAACGCAAGCCGTCATCGCCACAGAGGAGCACAGCGTCTGTGAGCGAGCGAGACAGAGTGAACGAGAGCACCTTTATCTATTTAATATAGATAAAGTAAGAAATCATTCCAATGTGTACTATGGGACGGTAAAAAAAACAAAAACAGTTTAAAAGGGGAGTGATTAGTAAAATATGCATAAATAGAAAGAAAGAATGCTAACTAGGTAACATAAGATAAGAATAAACAAGTTTAAATGATTTGTTATTGGTTGTGATCATATTCTAGAGATGTTTGGATTATTGAAAAGTATACAGCTCCCTTTCATCGGAGACGCAACACCTCCTGCAGAGGTTTCACATGAAAAGCCCCTCAGGAAAGACAATGGTTCTGGAAGGCTGCTGGAAGGCTTCTAAAGTGAAGCATCTCTGTAGGACGTTTAATTCAAACTACCTCAACATAGAGAGGGAACGTAGTTAACAAGCGCTGTTTGGAAGTACTTGCAATAAAGGAGAGTATTTATGTTAGGAAAGTGGGAAACAATGGTGTGTATAGCATGATTGCTATATAATTAAATGCATATTAAGCTGACAGCAAACACACAGAAGGGTTAAGACCAAATTGAAATGTGAGCAGATCAAATAAAGGGTTAGGGTTTAAACATAGCAAATAACCCTTATCCTATCAAACGGGGAATCAAATAAAGGTATGTCTCCATATAAAACGGGTTTATATGAAAGGCCTAAAAGTCTTAGAAATACAAGAGAATAAGAAAATGGGGTTTTGGCTCTGGGCTTTTGTCCAACTGAGATCAAGTATCATAAATATAGTATACCATTTCTCCCATGTAGGGTACACCTGTTAGATGTTGACATGTATTACTACGTTTTAACATCTGAAATATTAAGATAAGGCCGTCGTTTTCTCGATCTTAGCCTTTTAGGCGTGCCGCATGTTAGCTTCCCAGAAGGCAGGTGACTAGGCGTGTGATATAATCAGATGAAAACGATGTGTTCACCCGCCTTTGTTGACGGGCAGATAAACAAGATATGAACAAATACACAAGCACACAAACACCTCGGGCAGAATCGTCTAACGTAGGGAAATGATTCTGATCAAGTTCAACCCGCTGTTTTTTCCCCCTCGCAGGAGTTGCTGTTCGCACAAAGATCAAATGTTCCTGCATCACGTTTGAGTCTGAAGCTCTAATCGTCAGATCAGGTACTTTCCATATGTTGTTATTCGAGAGGCAATAAACTATGTTTTCTTTTAAATCTCTTGTGAGTATTGCTAATTATTTTATAAATAAGCATTCTACTTGACTTTTGACAATGTTCAAACACCAAATTATAAAATAATTTCTCAGTGGATCTCAACGGAAAGAAAAGGAGTTTGAGTATAACTTAAATGAGAATAAAGTTAAGCAGATGTACCTTTTGATTTCAATATTTGAGCCACATGTAAGCACACACACATACTATTATCTGTACCATCTCCATTAGTGCTTCATTTAATCCAACACTTGTGATAAGTGAAATATGAAATGCAAGACACTATTTTTATATTGCCACCATCATGAAGAGGAATTCTAGCTATCTTTGGAGATGTAAAAGGCCCACATGAGTTTTTAATGATGGACCAGCCAAAGCGTGAATGCGCTAAGGTTAAACTAAATGTGAAAGTGAACATATATATCTTCTGGGACTAGACACAAAAAGCATAGGATTCATTCAAGCAATGCCAAATTCATGACGGAGCAGAGGAAGAACAAAGCTATTATTGGCTAACACGGAAATCTAGTCTGACTAATTCTTGACCCTAGGTATGCGAGATACACGGAAGAGAGCAAGCAGCGTCAATATTTCAGCTGCACCTAATGGAGGAACTGAGCTTTGCTAAAATAACTCGGGCCTCTGTGTCTTTTTCCTGCTGGCTCTAACCAGGCTAAGTGCAATCCCTGATGGGGCTTGGCGAAGGCAATCAAGCCTGAGCAGGAACATCTGCCTGAAAGTCTCTGAACATTGTGCATGCTGACGACAGCTTTAGGCTTTTAAGAAGACACTGGCTGCCACACACTCGCATGTAACCTTCCTCACGCCTAAGTTATGAAGCATCCTTTGGCCTTTCAGAGGAATAGGAAGCCTTTATGTAAATGTAGGTATATTTTTGAAAACCCATTAGGGGAACAAGAGGCGCATTCACACCGCAGTACTTTTCCCACAAAGGTTCATGAGAACTTAGTTCATGAGAACGCTTTAGAAGAACAGATCGCGTTCACACCGGAATAAGTCCCTGGGGAAGGATTAGGCAAATGAAGCCGCTGACTTCTTCTTCTTCTTCTTCTTCTTCTTCTTCTTCTTCTTCTTCTTCTTCTTCTTCTTCTTCTTCTTCTTCTTCTTCTTCTTCTTCTTCTTCTTCGGGTTTACTGGCAGGCCGCACACAACTTCACGGCGTATACTGCCGCCCAAAGTCCCCGGCCGGAAGTCCCCGGAGTTGGGTTCAGTAGAAGCTGCTGAGATTCCCAGCAGCTTCTACTGAAGCCTTCAGAGTATTGTGTTTTCTATTGTGTTGCCATAAGTTAGTCTCTCTGCGTTTGTGCGCTGGGCTAATGCTAATAATGCTAATCCAAGGATAATAAAATGGCGGCTTCACAAAACTTTTTGGGAGTTTTACGGGCCGTGATTTGCAATCCGCCCAGCCAATCAGACATAGGAACCTTTTTCTCCCACTAAAGTCCCTGCTCTCTAGCAGGGGCGGAAAAAGGGGGTATAAAAGGTTCTGATGAACTCATTTTAGTTCCGGCTCTTTTTGGTGTGAACGCGACATTTCGGAACTATATCGGGACTAAAATGGGAAAAGTACTGCGGTGTGATCTAAGGACTCTATTCGCCATGTCTGAGGGTTCAAACGGTTTTTTTAAACTGGGACTTTTCCTTATTTTTTTATTTTCAGTAAATTGTTTAAATGATCATTCGTATCTGGCTAATTAGCACAGCATGAACTCATCAAAGGCTAAATATTTTGGCTAAATGCTAAAAAAAAATATCTATTTTGTTAAAGAGAAAATGGCGAAACTAAATCAACTAAATCAACACATATATACATACATATAAGAACAAAATAAATGCCTTGAAAAAAGTCCTGCAACATGAATTTCTTTCATTAACCTAAATTCCGAAGTTATCTCTTGAATAGATTTTTTTTCAAGCTGGATGCTGGATATCGCTTGATCTCATCTCATCTAACACTACCTTCATGCCTCTTTAAATAGCTAACAGGATTCCACTGAATGTTGAGGCTATATATTCACTGGTTTCATAATCTCCAATAATCCCCAATGGAATGGCACTGAAATAAGAGGGTTTATTTGGATTTCACAGCGATTGCAAGAGTTTCCCAAATGTATTTTCATTTTACCCTGATTTCCAACACTGATTTCCAACCACCTCTGAAATGGAAACCCTGGCAGCCATTGTGACTAATTGTGAATTGTAACTGTGAAAACCCCAATCCTAACCTTAAAATTACCAAGTTAAGTCTAAAGATAGAGGGTGTCGTTTTTCTCATACTGATATTCTGAACAATCTGTGCTGTTGTATTTGTTGTAAAGTGTCTCTACTGTAGGCTATTTTTATTATATGTACAGCACTTTGGCTCGACCAAAAATCGTTTATAAATGTGCTATATAAATAAAACTTGATTTGATTTGAAGTTGACATTTCTTCTTCTAGAACAAATGGTATTTTAGCATTTACAGCAACTTAAAGCCACACCTGAAGCTATTTGTTTCCACAAATAGATAGACAGATAGATAGATAGATTCAACTTATTGTCATTACACAGTACAGGTACCATGTAACGAAACGGTTTCTCTGCATTTGACCCATCCTAGTGTTAGGAGCAGTGGGCTGCCATTATGTACGGCGCCCGGGAAGCAGTGTAGGGAACGGTGCCTTGCTCAGGGACACCTCGGTAACACTTGGTCTTTCCGTGACTTGAACTGGTGACCTTCCAGTTGCCAAGCCAAGTCCCTATGGACTTCGCCACCACCGCCCACCCAAATGCAGGTATTGCTGAATTTAGCTATATCATTCATACCAGATGAGCTTGTTAGCACAAAAGCAACAGACGAAGCATATTGCACACACTGCTTGTGAAAATCCTAACCCTAAGATTAACAAGTTAGCATTTCTTCATCTAGAACAAATTGTATATAAGCATTTAATGTCACACCTGAAGCTATTTGTTTCCATAAATGTAAAAAACCCTCAAATCTTTTAACCTGTAATGCAATAATTTTCCATTTTATTCATTGTATTGCACAAAAGCAATGAGAAAAAGATAACTGAAGAAGCCATAGTGAGAAAGACAGATACTGACACAATTACAAATTGCTCGACTAATCAGGGGGTTTTCAGGAAAGGTAGCATCTATTTTGCACAATCCCAGCCCCCATTTACTTCCGTATAAAAGAGCAATGAGACGAGCGCCGGTTTCCTACTTAATTATCTCTCTAATGGAGGAAGAGAATGGCATTTAATTACTCGGCCCTAGATTTAGACTCATGGCATGCAAGAGGTAAATGGATTTAATGTTGCGAGAATAAATGGAGCTGCGGCGATGATATGCAGATGTTTGCACATGTGCAGCAGGCGTAACAAACTACCACACAGCACTTGATACGCCGTTACTGCCTTCCGTCTAAATCTGCTGTGTGCTGTAGGAGCCGTGAGGAGTAATCACATGGCATTTGAAGCCTGGGCGCAAATCGTAAAGGGGCTTATTGAGTGATTATCTATTTGAAAGTCTGTTAATGATATACTCATAATATTCCCAACCAGGGTTGTCAATACAGACTAACATTTCAGGAACATCTGCCAGTTAAGATTTGTTCAAATTCTGCAACATGGGCTGAGGCTCTGTAATCATCAACATGATTACAACTATAATGGATATTATTAGTATATCAAAGTATCTATAGTCAGGGCCGTATCCAGGATTTCCTAAATACCGAGGTCCACACATGCTAGGGGGGTTTGGGGGATACCCCCCAAGATTTTTGGGATTTTCATGATCTACTTAGGTGCTTTTTAAGTCCTGTGGGGGTCACACATTGGATGATATATTGATTTCAAACCATGTCAGTGGGCTGCAGCACACATTATTTTTGAAAGTGTGATGCATAAGAATCAGTTGATTGTTACTATTAATGGTCTGGACATGCAGAAGAGGCTAAAATGATCACAAAACATTGTCAACATTCATTTGCCATGTCTCTCTCCTTTCCCTAACCTGCAGCCTCGTCTTTAGTCTCTCTGTCTTCTTCCTGTTCATTACTCTCTCTGTCCTACTCTTTCTCTTTGTTCAATCTCTCCCTCGTTGTTCACTTTTCGCTCCTCCTCACTTTTTGTTTTATTTAAATCTGTTTTGTTTGATTCTCAAAAGAGAACAAAGATGTAAGCAAATTGTGTTTTATACAATTGTATGTTATTATGACATCATAACTGCAATAGATGTATGTTGTTTAAAAATTATGCCTATTGTAAATGAAGACTATTGTTATAGATATATAGATAGATGGATGGATGGATAGATGGATGGATAGATAAATAGATAGATATTAAGCCTACATTCTTTTGTGTGACTGTACTGTACCTGCAGTTCCTCCCTGACTTCCATCACTTTCTCTCTCTCTCTCTTTCTCTCTGCCTGTCCTGTCTCTTCCTTACCAACGCTGAGCTTCGACTGACGTAGTCTTTTCATTATATCTGAGTCAGGGTAAAAAGAAAACAACACAATGTTATATCTCCAATGTTTTACTCAAATTGAAATGAAAGAAAAGCATTACAACGTTTGTTAAAAGGTAATCCTTCTGACATTGGATGAATGTAATTAACTTTAGCTCTCTAGCTAGTTTATTCACGCTATTTAAACCAAAGTATAGCCTATAGCTGCAATATGAGTTAGTGTGCATGTTGTCGGACGTCCACTGACTAACGTAGAGCGTTCACACAGGATCTGCTGGTCACATGATGTCCTGATGAGCAGAAACACAAGCAGCCCGCTGGACTCAGATCTCTAGATACCTCATCACTCCTTCGCTGCTCCGATACAAGTCCGGGCTGCGGTGGTTTGTTGATACATGTCTTCTTCTTCTGTTTGCTTTAATCGAGGCTACGTAGTTATGCAGCGCCCCCATTGGCAGTAAATTGAAGTACTACAAAGAATCCCGTTTAGTGCAATTATTTCAAATGTTTTGTTCTACACAGCTCGGAAAATATTACCGAGGTCCGGACCTCGGTGACCTCAATGGCCATGTCTATAGTAATGGTTAGAACACACAATAGTTTAACTAACAACAACAAAAATAACCCTTCAAATGGCACAGCTGAATTATTTGTTCCCCATATTTTAACACAGCTTATTCTTTACCATTGTTTTTCTCTTCAAGGAGGCAAATTAGCTTTTTTTGTTCTCCAAATTAACAGCAGTTTGTTTGGCAATGAACTATTGAATTGTTTTGAGCCTTGATAAAATACACGCATCAATTGAACCCTCTTATAAGTCACAATCACATGCTGTTAAAGACATTGTTACCTGTGATCTCCTGTGTTATCTACATATGATTGCAGTAACTGAAGGTGCTATGCATGCTAATGACAGAAGATGTGTCATAATTCTAAGTGGTGCTCTGGGCTTTGCAACATGTGGTTTCCCATTGGTGTGCAAATTGGAGTAAATGGATTTTCTAGGATCAGCAGACTGAACAACAGATGCAATGGAACTCAGAAATCACTATTAAGTGGGAATCATCACTCCAACTCTGACAAGTTAATCTGTGTGCGCAACCAAAAAAACATACAGCAGCTGAAGTTAAGTCAGACGTGAGCTTAACAGTTACATTTAACATTATTAAGACTTTTCAAGCAAACCTATTTGATCCCCTGTAGAAAGTTGCCATGAGGTTTTACCTGTTCATACATTTGTGGACAATTATAACCAGTCTAGTCCTAATATAGACCTTCGGAGAAACTAGGCTACTTGAAAGGTTTCATGATGGAGACCATAATTTCCCTTGCAATACAATACTTTTGTAGAGGTCCTATTATGCTTAGGGTTTCCCTTTGCTGTAGTGGGTTGTGTTAATGATTTGCAAAGGCATCCTATGAGAAAAATAAAGCACTTTACTGAACAATAATACAAGTAAACACGTCACGGTAGAGCAGCAGGGATGGGGTATCTTTTTCCTCTCAAGGGCCATTTACATGTTTACAACATCCTCCGAGGGCCGTACAGAATATTGAACTCAACCTCTGCTTAAAAAAACTAAAGTCACAGCCCATTCTGTATTCTTGTTTATTAACAACTTTTTTATACTGTCATATAGTATTTTATACCAGTTTTTCCTTTATTCTCTTGTTTTTTTATAACTATAATGATCATATAAAGATGTGCCTCACTGCACATTTACGTGGTTCTATAAAAAGCTTCTTATATTCGTTAGCATAGCTAGCTAACCAGATGCTAATAACAACAAAGTTATTGACTGTATGATCAGTATGACAGATGAACAGATCGCCACTGGGCTTTCAACTAAAGACACAGCCACGCAAAAACTCCGGCGTGTGTACGGCTCCTTATGCCTACTGCACTTTTTGAAGTCCCGGAGCGGCGTTCCCGTGCTCTCCGGTGCGTGCTCTCCGGTATAATCAGTGTGGCTTGTCATACAACCACTACATCTCAAGTGCTTTTTGCCCACTTTTTGTCAAGGGCACCATCACAGATTTTAAATCTGCCGACTGCATTAATCCACATTAATCTGTCTTCAAAGTACGGCTGCAAACTATGGGGAACACAGTGCTGTCAACAGCAGTTAGCTGGCTCTTCACCAATCCAAGCTCCTCTATTCAAATCTTTTTTCAGTGTTTTCCAAGGTAATGCTTTTGTGGTTTGGCTTCTTCTGGATTATAACTGTTTATAATCTGCACGACTAGCTGCCACTTGAGTTGGTTTAAATGGAATGAATCCGAAACCTCCATAGCATATAATTTTCCTTGGGGTAAGTGACTACATGCATGTGCTCATACACACACGAGTGCACATCTCCGCTGGATAGCACACATCAGCACAAACACAAACCAACAGTGGCTAAATAGCCCCCGCTATACCTTCGAGCAGCTGTAGAATCAGGCTACTGAAGTGTAATCAAAAGCCTCGGTCCGCCCCAAGGTCAATTTATCAGCGAAGTTATCACGCCTGAATTATACATGACATCCTCTGTAAATCATAAATGTTGAATATTTCGTTCCCACACTTGAAATGACATGGAGAAAAGAGACGGAGAAAAAGAAGGGGAAGGATTACGAGGAATAGTGCCTTAGCAAACCAGTCACTTAAAATAAAACGTCAGCGGGGTGAAACGTTTTTTAAAAAAAAAACAATACAGATGGATTCAAGAAAAACATTCATAAAAGGCGGTTCATGCTCAAATGCACCGCACGCATCCTCATCCAGAGATAGAACAGCTACACAGTAAATAAATAATGTACAGGATAAACAAACATCAGCAAACGTTGGCAAGGGTACAATCGGATCGAAGCAGTAGTGATATGTTTTACTGCAACATGCTAACAGCTCGACAACATGCAATTTATTCTCCCTTCTGGAACATGGCAGAGAAAATTAGGTGATTGGAGTTGATCTTATTCACATCTGGTCCTCAAGATGGAGCCTTCAGCTGTACAGTTCCAGCGTCAGAATCTTGCTGTGAACCCAAACGAGCAAATCAATAGCGTATCGAGTGAGGTCAGCCTCCTTGAACTCTCCTGCTCTCTGCTTCACTCGTTCGCAGTGTCTCTCTCTGTGAATCTCTCAGATGGGCTTTTAATCTCTCCAGAGAAAGAATACAAATGTCAAGGGGTCTGGTAACTAGTTAAGCAGATGCTGCCAGGAGTGTGCCAGGGACTGTACTGGCTAATCTGCAATGAAATGTAAAAAACTGCATTTACTATGAAACAAATACCAAATGTGACCAAATGCCAAATATATAAAGAAGACATATAAGGCACATTTTCAGGCTCATATTTGTATTTTGGCTCTCTATTAGAATATGTTTTCATGCTTTAATATTTGAAAAACACATTCTTTTTTTCATACTGTCTGTCTGAATATATTTGTATTCATTGTCTGCCTCAGTCAGTCTACATGTGACATAAAAAGAGGAACCAAATCTAAATGGCTTAAGCCTATGTTTTCTAACCTAAGGACCTAGATTGTGTCCTTTGAAATAATTCACAGGCAAATTACAGAAAAATGTACCGACTGCTCAAAAGAAAAACAATTGTTTGTGCGTTATCTCTTGTCTTTCTCTATTCCTCTTGCAGCTAATTATTTCATTACAATGGGCCAATGAGTCATAACAGTGGACCAGAGCAACAGATTAAGACACCATGTGCCACGTTGAGGTTGCCACCCAGAGTAGCCAATCGGCCATCGATTTCCCTGTGTGAAGCTCCGTGGAGCAAAGTGATGGCGGAGGGGAAGCTGGGTGACAGCAAGCTAGGTTGAAATTAAAGATTTCCCATCCATGAAATGAAAAAAGGCCAACAGGGCCAATAAAGTGGTTCCTGTTGAGTGTGCACACACAAAGCCCCACATTGCTTCACGTTACATACTAGCGCTTCTCTCACCACAAACACGTATGCCGTCAGCGAACACCCTGCCGTTTGCTCGCCCAATATCCCAGCGCTGTTGACAGTACGAGTTACGGCACACTTCGTAGGGGAGGATATAACACTGACAGTGATGACATTATCCCTGCCCTTCTTGTGTTAGGAAGCCACAGTCTATTGTCTGATAAATAAAGGCGAGGCTCCATTAAGACCAATGACTGTATCCATCCTCCCGTCTCTCATTATAAGGCCATCTGCATCCATCGACACACGCATCCCTCCTGGCAAGGCCACACAGGGCTCATCAGAGACAGGAGAGCCCATAACGCTTCATCGCCGGAGCCCTTCAACACCGCCTGTCTCGCCATGATGAGGTCATAAAGATAGCAGTAGCATGTGAGTCGACACACAAGCTAATGGAGGCGGACAAACACCTTTGGGAGCGTGCTGTATTTTGTTTCCGGGTGACAGCGGGGCTCAACTGAGAAGCTTCCATTTGTGTTTACCCTCTTTTCTGCCCAGTCTCTCATGGTCAAAACTTAAACTAGTGTCTCTTCAGCTGGAAAATGGCCTCTATTCCACCCACACACACTCGAATAAAACCAGCTTGCGGGCCCTGCATTCCCAGGCTGTCAGCTCGCTGCTCGTCTTTCTGTGCAATCCCGCGCTCAATCATTGATGAGGCCAGGTCCTCCAGTCGGAATGAAAGGAATGGGCAAAGGAGCGCAATCACCATTAGACTGCAGAAGAAGCATTAGCGAGAACCAAATATTAAAAATCTCCCCAATCCTCAGGCAGATACTAATGGTGCAGGGAAACATACAAACAGCAGCAGCAGCAGAAACACACAAGAGAAAAGTTCACATGAAACATTGATAGCGGGGAGCTGACATTACAGGCCTGTACAGTGTGGAAAGTTCAAGCGATGAACATGTTTGTTCCGTAATTACAATCGGCGCGGTGTTATGTCTGTGCGCATAAACACACGGACACACACGTGACAAGGCAGCCGAGTGTGTTACCATCCATCCCTCCTCTGCACTGTCTGGATCTCCCACCATTACCGGTTATTAATATTATTCCTCAAACAATGTGTACCCTCTTACTCACTCCTCAGCCTCTCTGTCTGGCTACCCCTCCTACGGTTTTCCATGCAGTCAGATCTCTATGTCTCTCCTGCATGTTCCCTTTCATTCACACCATGCTCTGGGCACTTAGGGACAATAATGCCAAAACAATGCCAGAGGCGACCAGAGATGAAGAGCATATTTTCTCTCCATTTAGGCCAGACTTCTCCCTCTTTGAACATTCATAAAGGCAATCAATCGTTATAACTTGAAAAACCATGCTACAAAGACTGCCTAAGTTTGTGTAAACTAATATTAGGAACACTCAAAAGATAATCTTTCGTCAAACAAACCTTCAAATTCATTAGTATACATAATTAACCCCCGCCACATACTCATCTCCACAAATGTTATGGCTAAACTTTGTTCACCTCTGGAGCGCAGAGTAAAGGAGCAAACAGAGTGCAGGATATCTTTATTATACATGTGCGCTTGTGTGTCGCATGGAGCAGATGGGGGGACGCTAGGCAGTGTTGCACGGGGAGCTAGGCTCAGCACTGTTCTTAGCTGAGCTCTCAGTAGGCCTGCCTGGGGTCGACTCTATATATTACTGGATCAGAGTGAACTCTTCAACTCCATGCTGAGTGGGCGCATACGATGGGCGGGCAGGAGGAGTTCTCCTGAGCTCGAGCTGTAGCCCTGAGATAGTCCCCGGTTTCTGCACGTAAACACACAAGGCCAAATCGTGTTGAGGTGAAGCTGCACTCGGCTGATAAAGTGCTACCCTGAGTGAACCTCGAACCTCTACTCGCTCCTCTTCCTCGCCCTGACTCTCTTTCTCCAATTCGTGCTCTGTTAAGCCCCTCAGCCCTCTCTTCACCTCGCGGTTACACGAGGTGTTAAGAGGCGGGTGGTCGCAGTACAGTTTAATGGAGTCAAGGTGTGGAAAGCTTGGACTGTTAGTACACGTGTAAATGTGTGTCAAAGTGAGGAACACCAGGTTCAAATGGCAACACATCAAAACACATCTCATCTGGTGATTGCCTGCTGAGTGGATACATATTTTGTGAGTTCATTTTTGTATCCAAACAACCTTTTAGTGGCTGAAATTGGTTCTCAATCCCCTTCTACTTAGCCTCCGTTTTTATTTTTCGTTGTTGACATCTTCAGGTTGCATTGGCCTTATTAGGCCGTGATGGAATAGACCCATCTGGTACAGGAGAATCAAGGCATCATGAGAGCACCCAGATGGATTGAAAAGCAATTATATGTACTGGATTAATTACGAGTTGCTGCTCTGTTGCTACACTGCTGAGGTGTAGGAACACGCACCAAAGGATGGAAAACATGTAGAGAAAGATACAAAAAACGTTTTAAATGTAGACACAGATGTCCCTGGCATATTGATAACAGTTATTTCAACACCAACGCTGGCTTGCTTTGAAGACTAAATAACAGGGCTTTGCAGAAGGCCGAATGGACACATGCTGTTTGAGCGTAAGAAGGTATCGCCTTGTGAAACACCACTACAAGCAGAACAGAGAAGCTGCACTGCCCCGAGGAAGGAGACAACGTTGTACTATCAGGAGACCGTTTCCTTCCTCTAAAATGGAAATCCCATGCAAATACCGTCTTAATGATTTTGTGATAGCCAAGCACCAGTCCAACATCAAGAAGGTGCATTTCCCCTCACTTCTTCCAGGACGAAATCAAGTTGTCCAAACTGCCAGGAGGATTAGAACCAAATGCTGTTGCAAATGAGCCCCTGTGTGTAAAGTGCCACTCAGGAAGGCAGCTGTACAGGCGCTATGTTCAATGACTGGCACTCCAGGTGAAGCGTTTTCATCTGTCCTGAGAGGAATCAGTGAAAGGTGGTTCACTTACAGTGGGTGCGGCTGAAATGTCCAAATCTGGCATGATGGCACAGGCCGAATGAAGCGTTGGCAACCAAAGTAAAGGTTGTCTCAAAATATTTTTGCATGGCACAATGCGTTGCTCTCTGACACACTTCAACCAGTGAAGCTTGGTCAACTTTATGATATCATTATTTTAGTTTTGTGTATACACTAGTATAGTGCCCAGAAAGTTAACATTGTTGGCCTCAGGTAGCTTTCTTGGGAAACGTTCATGCAACGATTTAACTTGAGACTGTGCTTCCATAGTCATAGGTGCGTGCATCCCCCTAGCGATGATCGAGTATATGTATAAGTTAGATGTGAACACGATCGTTGACAAAGACCCATATGTATCAACTCCGGTATAACCCTAACCCTACTCCGATAAGTATAACCCCAATCATACTCCAATAGGTATAGACCTAATCCTAAAAGCTGCATTGCCATACTACAAAACCACCTTCTCAACCAATTTTGAAAGGAAAAATATTTTCCTCGAGGATTATTTTTTACTATGTATTACAAATGCGTTTCTTTTTAAAGTGCGTCTGTTGGGAAGGAATCGGGCAAATGGGTTGGTCAAACAACGACAGAATGTGTATCCACAGGACTGATGTTCGTGTCCTTTCTGAGACCCAAAGTCAATAGGGACATATTTTGGTTCACATACAACAAAAGTAATTATTTCAGGCCAAACCATGATCTTTACTGAAACATAACTAAGTAGTTGTGTTAAGTGTTTGTTTTGTTTCAATTTACAAGTGAATGTAGTTTTGTTGGAGACAGGGATTACCCATCACACCGGCAGTGTGAGAGTTAATACGAGTCCCCTCTCAATACACTACACACTGTCTACACAACACACTACTTCTAAATAAGTCCTATAGATCTCATGAGCTCGCATTCAACACTGCACTTCCTTGAGTCCTTCGCAACACACCAGTGTGAAGTAGATGGGATGAAAGGTTGTCAGGAAAAACAAAGGACAGACATACATGCATAAATACTTATATAGCCCTCGAGGCTGCATGTTTCAAGTATCATGTCAAAGATATTTTCCTGGGAAAAACACATTGCTTGACTTTTCTTTTATAAACAAATATAAGAGAGTTGTGTGTTTGTCTCCAGGGAGCTGTCTTTGACTGCATCTCCTTCAACAGCAACTCGCACGCTCCATCTGGTGTGGATGTCATTAAGGAACAGACCTCCAGTTGCATCCAGTGTACTGACATGATGCTCGCTGAGCCGTATTAGACATCAGTTCGACAGCCTTTGAGAGGAAGCCTAAATGGATTGTGTTTGCAGTAACCAGACAGCTTGAAAGAGCCCTGACATGCAGTGGCAACCGCAACAGTAGTATATTTTACAATGTGCCATTTTATCCATCGTGTAGTGAAGTGCACCTGCTCAAATAATGTAATTGTCTGGTACTTGTACTTTACCTGGAGGAAATATCATTGTATTCTAAATGCCTATATTGTACGTTTTACTCCAGTTCATTAACTGACAGCTTTAGTTACTAGTTAATGTATCGGTCCATATTAAGTTATTCTGAATCAAAGTAATATTACTCAAAGTAATTAAAATAAGCTTCATCTTTACTAGCTGTGATTCCATTCATTATTACATGTGTCTCAGGAGTGGGCCATTTCACATATTAAGTACTTAAATATACTTTGATGCCAATACTTTTGTACTTTTACTCAAGTAAGATTTTGAATGAAGGACTTAAAATAGTCATTTAAAATGTTGTACTGCTTATGTATACTTAACTATAACATCTGGGGACTTTTTTCCCCATTAATGGTGCCTTAGTTACCAATAGGTTAGGCAATAATGCAAATCAGTCCCATTGCATACTAGTTGCATGAATGACTTGTATTAGCTTCAACAACAATGAAACAAACATGCACAAATGCTGCCTCTTGCACGTTTATCTTGCTGCAGGAAAACAATTGTTTATCTTCTTCTGATTAAAACATTTTAGGGCAGGGTAGAGGATGACAGAATGGAGTAGTGGCGACTTTGAAAGCAGTTAAAGTTTGGGTGAAGCTTGCCTTGTAATCACAGCCCGCCTTTTCACTGAGTTTGAGCAAAATCAATCCCTGCGATTTGTGTGCCAGGCACACTTCTAACAAGTGCAGCCAGCTGGAAAATAGGTCCATCATCACCCCACAACACCTGGCCAGCCAAGACACTGCATGGGTGCTTCCTTTGGAAAGCCATATGTACACACTCGCAAGCACACAGACAAATACAAATACCGCCATAAGCCAGCAATGGCAACCTTTGGCTTTGTAATCTCACTGTCAATGATGTGCTGGCTGAAAGGGTTATGATTGTCAAAGAAAGCTCAAAGCAGACCAAAGCAGGGTTTGCATGGCTCTGATCTCTATAAAACTGGAGAAGAATAAGACACCAGATGAAAACGGTTGGCGACTGGCAGTGCAATTACATCCTGTCGAACTGCAGGAAAAAGTAGGACAGATATAAGTCGTACAGATCAGCGGTTGAATGATTGAACATTTCCCTCGCTGTTACTTTGAACACAATTTAGATATACCATTGCCGCCAGGAGGGTAATGTAACAACTTGAAGAATTCCTAATGCTCATTATGTATGTCAATGATGAATATTCGTATTCACAGTGGAGGTCTTGGACCGCAGTAGAAAAATATTAATGAGATTTTAAAATGACTACATCCTGGCAATATATATCTCTGTTTCCATGGGGAAACTGGGAATGTTTAATCATTAATATATTCAAAACGTTTCTGAAAGATACTCAGATTTTCTTTAAAATGTTTTACATTTTGCGGTAATATTCTTACAATTCTTCTTAAAAGTCTATTATTTTTACAACTCCTCGACAATTCCTAGACAAGAATATTGGACATTTTCACAAAAGCATGGAATAAACTCAAAGAAGAAAAACGGGTTTTTTTGTACATCCAATGCGAATGATTTTCAGCAGCTAAGGCAGAGTTAAGGCATTGTTAGGGGGTAAGGTAATTACAACAAAAAAAGAAACGCACAAATGCTTAAACTCAGGGGTTCCAATGGCTACTTTTTTCCAGGAAAGGAAGCTGATTTAGGAGTACATTTAAAGTAAATACCATTATGTAATAATAATAATAATACTACATGACACTTCCAGTATATAGCGCTTTTTTTTAAAAACTCAAATACGCTTTGACAGAGAATAAAACAACAATAAAAACAGAGAAAAATACAAAAAGAGATAAACAAAAACTGAAAAATCTAAATTCCTGACATGAAGTAAAGTGTGTTCCCTTGATATCTGCTACTTCCTGTCCCTATTATACTTCAAATGATGTCATGCTGTATTGGGTTAAGAAAACTGTAATAAAATCTCATATTGTACAGTCAGTGGAACTATTTCAATAGCAATGGGATGCTTCCGATTGCAGCTCTTCTCTCCTTTGTGCAACATTCCTATTATCTAACCTCAAACTAAGCAAATGTGTGTGCTCATTTGACTGCATGTTTCTTCTTCCACCGGGAACCTAAATGTGTACAAGGTGTTGCATAAAAACACTGCGGCTGGCTTTCGTCCACCTGAATCCAACTGTTTGAGCCAAAGCAGACCTTCTCTCATCGTGTCAGTCTGCAGCAATGGCTCTTTGAAAGGGAAACAAACTTTGATCACCATGTCCACGTTCAAAGACTGTCAAATTGGCGGACTTACTCAAACAGCGGCGATTATGGGATGCTACCAGAATTCCCGTTAGAATACGTTTTCGCCGGTCAACATGTCCGTTACATTTAAATCTTCCGGACAAAATTTGAAAAGTGCCGGTCAAAGGTCTTCTTTGTTATTTATTGAGCTTTAAAACAAATTGATATGATTCGATATTAAACAAACTAATTATAGTAGATTAACTATTCAAAAGTGAACAGTAATTTACAATAATACGGGAATAATAAACGGAGCGCTCTCTCCCTCTCCTGACAGCCCGTCAGTATCATGCAGCTCGCGGATCAGTAATGAGTGACCCGACAGTCAAACTAAACACATCTATAACTAGTTACGGTAGTTTGAGAGGTAATTAAAATAGCTACGTGTGATATTCTAACCTGAAGAGTGTGTTTTGTCCGCTCACCGCTGCATGTGATCATGCAGAGCTGTGTGTCGACTCGTCAGCAGCAGCTGATCTCTCTCCCGTCAGATTAGACTTCACTCGCGTTTATGTCCATATCGATCAGATCCAGCTAGTTCTAGCTAATGATAGGACTACCTGCTTATTAAAAGAAACCTACACAATAAGCGTCGCTATGCAACCGGGTGAGGCCGCAAAGTATAGCGCAGGATTATGCATTTGTTTACATGCTCACCGGAACCCGAGGCATTACCAACAGATCAACGCACAATCAACCCATACAGGACATCTCTTTCTCCACATTAAGTGTTAGACATTAGAATTGACTATTCTTGTCTGTCACATAAGTGGCGCAACTGATGTGGTATTGCGCTAAGGGAAATGATTTTACACTTTGACCGGAGATATTTAGATTTGCCGGTCTTCAGCATATTTTACCGGTCATAGTCCGGTAATTACCGGCTAACGGGAACTCTGGATGCTACAATGATCTGTTTTGGAATTTCGAGCCAAACACTTCAGAGACATGCTTTGTATATATATCTGAGACCTGTAATATATTGATGAAAAACAGTATAATAGGGGACCTTTAATACTCAGACCATCTTGTTTGATTGTCATAATAATGACTATTTTTAAACCAAATGTACAGGACTTTAGTTGGTTTCAGGTGTTAACTGTAGGGTTGGGTATCGTTTGAATTTCCACGATTCCGATTCCGATTCTACTTTTCGATTCCGGTTCTTAACGGTTCTCGATTCCGATTCTTTGAGGGGCAGGGTAAAAAAATGATACATGCTTCTTCCACCAAAAAAATTACATTTATTCGAGAAACTTTTACACAGGTTAGTTTAAAGTAATATTCACATTAATCAGTCTGTTTATATTCACTGCTATGTAACTTTAACCTGAGAACCACTGAAGCTACAACAGTGCAACAGTCCAACTTTTAAAAACAGTTCTTGTTGAGAAAAACAAGCATATCTGCCTTCTCAGGCATACCGGGAAGAAATGTTTGAACATTTTGAAGTAAAATGCTTCAATCTGGTGCACACGCAGAATTACTAGAGACTAGATCTAGGGGGTACAACTCTAAACACCCATATGAAAAAGATCGGTTTACATTTTAATAATTAAATAACAAATAGCCTACATGTAACGCATTTTATTTTTGTTGTTCATTCACATCTTATTTTACTATTTTATTTATGCATATTTTTTGATCTCTCCAGTTTAAAACGATATGTCTGGTTTACTGTCCTATAGTATACATTGGAATGATTTCAAACCTGTTTTATCCCAATAATGATAAAAGAGTGCCTTGGAAATATGTGTTTACATAAATTGTGATCAAAACGTCTGAGATAACTTAGACTAAAGTGAACTATCTAAACACTCAGAGTCCTTTACCTCACTGAGCTGTAGTTATCAGCCTCAGTCTGACCGGAGAGGACTCTCCTCCACATCATTGTAGAAACATCTTCTTCTTCTTCCGTTAGAGCAGCTAGCACCAGATGCTAATAACAACAGCGCCGGTTCCAGTGCACCCTCCCTTTCCTCGCTCGCTCACTCGCACTTTGGCTGTGAGCTGCGGGTGCCAGATAAGCCAACATCCCCATTTTCATCACTTGCAGCGCCCATCGTACAGGGCAAATGAAAAGTGTAACCCGGATGAAAAGGGTGTTACATTGACTTAATTATGAATGTTGTACATCAAGGCCGAAAATTAGGATGAGCCCCAACGGTCAAAACATTTATTTTTTCTCCCAGAGCTGTCAGCGCAGCGCCTCCACAGATCTGGCGCCCTAGGCGAACATTTATAATGCCAGTGCGACGGGCGGCCCTGGTCTCAGGTTACACTGTAGGAAATGTAGATACAACGCTACATTTCCCGCCCCGCTGCAGTCATACAGGAGGCTACGGAGAGCGGCGAGAAACATCTCCTCAGGAATCGAAAAGCGGAACGAAATTCACATTCTAAATGATGCCGTTGGAATCGAATGTTGGAACCGGTTCCTAACCGGAACCGGTTTCTCGGTACCCAACCCTAGTTAAACTGTCAGGTAAAATATGTTTCTCTTTATCCCCTAGGCAGGGTAGCACAGGCAGTTTCCATTTGCCCGTCCGACTGGCAGCCAGGGGACGGCCAATATCTGGCTCACAATATAATGCATCGGCAGTCCCATCAGAGCCCCACCATGCAGAACGCTAACCATAACCCGAGCACCTGCCTCCTAGGATGATAGAGGCAGGAGGAGGGCTGAGAGAGAAACAAAACAATTATAAATCGTAAATCACACGCCTGTCATCCCAGAGTGCATATCGAGGTTCAAATTGATAAAGCCAGATAGATAACAAATGGAAGAATTGTTTTAAAAGACAATGTGGAATCCTGCCTCTTTTCAAGCACATCAAAGAGCACATTGTATCTGGAGCAGCAGGAGGGTTGGAAATCACAAGGCAGACTCAGCTCTCTGGTTCCCAGTCCTCTCAGAACATTACAGATTTACATGAAGTAAAATTACAGTGGGGTTTCCAAGGCGAAACTGTGACTGAAACTCATTTATTACAGAAGTAACAGGAGCCGGTGATTAAGGGATGTGTTTATCACGATGCAGTTATTTTCCAAGAAACTCTTAAAATCATATTATAGCCATATAGGACTATTATGATCTAAAGAGCACTACTTACTTTCTCCCTTCACAACTTTAATAACAACTTGTTTTAGGGATTTAATTTAGGATAAAAGTCATGTTAAAGATGGCTTTTAACATTTGCCTTCAAGCTAATACGGTAATATCATTACAGAACAAAGTATCATAATAACTAGCAAATTATTCATGAAAACGTTGTCAAAGAGTACGTTTACATGCACATGTCACATGAGTATCTCAATTTTGACTATTTTTAATGTTTTACATGGTATGTCCATGTAAAAACATAAAAAATAGTCAAAATTGAGATACAGGTGGTTCCTCAACATGCCTCAGTTTATTCCTGAGAATAAATACATTTTAGTGTCTGGCGTTTTCATGATACCTGCCGTAGCGCCCTGGTTCCTATCAGATACTAAAGCCTTTCCCATTGGCTTCTCAAAAACTGGGATCAAGTCGTATCTCGGTTTGTAAAACAGGAGGTCGTTTTGAAATGTGCCTATACCGGTAAACAGGGATACTTGTGCGGATGTAACACACTCAGTGACTCTATTTGAATCAATACTCTTCACTGCATAACTGTAAAGCACTGTCCTAGTGTCAGTAAGTTTACTTAACATGGAGCATCAATAAAAGAGGACATGTTTTATAAGCTATTCAGATTAGGCTTTCTATGTCACATGCAGGATCATAGGTATACAAGTTTATGAATAGATGTCTATATCTTGTATTGAGTGGTGTAGTGTGTGAGTATATAAAGAGTAGTGCTGTAGCGACGCGTCGACTTCAAATATCGTCGACGACATATTTCCGCGTCGACGCGTCCGCTACACCTACGTGGGTCACCCACAGCAACAAGCAGTTCTAGCTGTGGTGGCTACCATTAGCAGCTAGCATTTGCTCTCCGATTTTTACATTAAAATGGAATTATGGTTTATAAATTCAATCATTTTTTTATACATAGACTTTAAAAACCTATGGAATTAACCGATTCAGCCGCGTTTTTTCTCATTTTAATGCCATTGAACACGTCTTTTGATCAGATTGACAGCTACGGTGGTGAGACGATCTCCTAGAAGCTCTGTAAAGGTACGTGTTGTGATGACTGTATTTGCTTCCCCTGTCGCGAGTCCGGATCACTCAGTGATGATACTATATACCTACATAATCTGTGGAGTCTCAGCTTTAATCGGATATCTTGTATGTGCAGCTACGATAAGTAATAAGGGTACTTTTATCTTGAGTTCTGTGCCAATGTCCGTTAGCATTTTTCGCTCAGGGGTCATTTAGATGCTTCTTATGAGACTTGTGTTTTGTTTTGGTAAACATGGTTTGTATCGTCAGTTAGCTGAGATTATTTCCGTTAATCTGGTATAACACATTAATAGGTTCTTAAATATTAAGATCCCCTGAGACACAGTATCGTGAATTTTTTTTTTACATTACGTTTTTTATGAATTGAACAACAGAAAAATAATCGTTAGATTAGTCGACTAATCGATCAAATAATCGCCCGATTAATCGTTTTCAAAATAATCGTTTCCCCCCAGCACTAATAACGAGATTGTATTGGATGTCTGATGCCTTCTTGCAAGTAAACGCCTGAAATCATAATCTCCTGTCTCCAGTCATTTCCTTAAGATGTCGAGAAATGTTAAATACAAGCCCACCATATTAGTATCCCCACCCATCGCTTGAGAACTACCTTTGCACAAAATGCACCATATCTTTCTTCAAGACCAATTAGAATGGACTGGGTTTTTGTGGGACTTAAAGAAATGGAGCATTTCAGACAAATAGAGAATACATGTGAAATCAGAAAGATCATTTGTTTTCATGTAAAGCATGTGAAAATGTTCTGGCAGACAATTCAAGTCAAACATTTGGAAATAAGCATAATAGTCCCCATTTTTTCCTAGTATGGCAATTTGTTGGTTCAGTAACCCGACTTGACCCGCCAACGGCTGCCTGTTTTCGGGACAGGTCACTGTCAGTCTCTCTTTCTGGTCTGTACCATCAAACGAGCCCACAGCCTGATTATCCCCTGAATGTAAAGACAGGCCGGTGCCTGAGCAGAATCCGAGCAGGTGGTGGAGCACCATTTCAATCATTTCTGAGCTTTTCATCTTCAAGAAAGAAAAAAAAGACTGTGATGCAGCAATTGGTCAAGAAAAATAGCTTGCTACTCCAAAATCTACGCTGCACAACTGCTACTGGGAAAGGTGGTTAAACTAGCTGCCTTGCAACATCGGCCATATATTGATCCTATGTCATTTATTTACTTAAAACTATTTAAGGATCCATTATAAATATGCATGGGCTGGAATTGAGACAAATCTTGATTTAAAAAATGACTACAGTGCACCTATGCAAATTCAAGCCAACCATCAAAATATATGTTCTGACATCTCCAGGGGAGCCTAATTGCAACACGGTGACACATGGATGTGAGTGGGGAGGCAGAGCCGTTGTGGCCCGTGGCACACCTCCCTCCCCACGCTTCTGTCTCTCGCGATCTCTCTCAATCTCAGTCCCTGTCCTCCCTTCCCCTTTAACTCCTCCATGCCCTTTCTACCCCCCCTACCCCCTCTGTTTCCTGTCTTACTTCCTCTCGTGAGTGAGTAAGGCGGGAGACGCTGTGTACGGTGTACTGAAGATGATGATGATGCTCTTGATGTGTTTGAGACACCATGAAGTTGCATGGGAATGAAAAGTGATGAAGCAACTCGCCTATAACGCGAACGTTATCCGCCATAATGGTTACTTTGTCAACACCATTCATTAATGTAGGTTACTGGCATTTTGTGCTGAGCAATACATTTGAATACTGAAGTGGCAACCTGAAAAAAAGGGGAAATAAAACGTTTATTTACGCTTGCACGTTGCTTTTTGGCTCACAATGTTGTTATTTGGAGCAGAACATACATTAAAGAAGTAAGACAGACAAATCCTCCTCACATGAGGTTGATTGCCAATTTGTGACTTTCTTTCAAATATTTGATATCAGTTACCATGGTATATTTGATACACTTTCAATATTGATTTCCTTTTTTAACGTGGCCTCAAAGCAGAGACATGAAACGAAAGCGAAGCTGCCTTCTGAACAACCTACATATCATACTCTTTTCCAGGTTTTATCCCGTTCCAAATATGGCTTGGAGAGGGCAGCATTCATCACTTGCCAGTGGCACGTCCTAATGAAGCCGTCGTTTTGTCTGCCTAATGGCACCTGGGCTCCATCTGTCATTGGCAAGCCAATGCAGAGACATGCAGCATTCACCTTGCCAGCTCTCGTTCGGGGGGGGAACACGTTCGATCCTTACCCCGTGCGTGTACTTCTTTTTGCATGCTGTGAATCCCTGTAACAACACTACTGTGAAACATGGCCTCTTGCACTCTGCCGGCTGAGTGTTTTTGGCCGGACGTAAGCATGCCACTGCCTCCGTGCCACAGCTCCCCAACGTGGCTCGGACAGGGAGTGCGACATATGTCTGTTGTCGGGAATGTGGGGTGGGGGTGCGTCTTTGCAGCTCGACAGCTGGAGTTGGCTTCAGCTGCCTCTCTTAGGGGAGCACTTCGTGGCTCCTGCGCCGACTACACTGCCATGGCCTGAAGGCTGGTTTGACAACAGTTAACCTTGGATTTATCTAGCCCACTGCCTACCCCACAAGCTCCGAAACACACATATACACACACATACAAACAGGCACATGCAGTTTATGTCGCCGCACCTCAAAGCTACCCCTGGACAGTTCTGAGACCCCCGTAGAGAACCATACATGAAAACGCACTTCAAAAAGAATACATCCAGCGGGCACAGGCCCAGGGGCCCACAGTGACAGGGAGCACCCCCCTTAACTGAACCTACAAAATGTCACTTAGATACACACAACCATCATGGGCAGGTTCAAATTCATTACAAATAAATAACGATGACTACAAAGAGATATGAAACGACTTCCAACCAAACAAAATGACAACAAGGAGACACACAATGACCGCAACGACTAAAAACACACACAAAGAGACTTCAAAAAGGGACACAAAATGGCTTCGAAGCAAAAATACCACAAATAAACACAACAACTACAATAAAGAGATGCAAAAAGAATAATAACTACCAAATACCAAAACAGCAACAAGTCACACAAAACAATTTGTAAAAAAACAACACCAAAAGGAGAACCAAATCAATGCTCCTTGGAATCTGTTGGGTTTTCTTGCAACACACAGGGTCCCATTGACTTACAGTCATATTTGCAATCACATGCACACACACTGAATATCTTCTTACCACTATAGACTCTGCCAATCATCCCTTTTCCAGCTTTTAGTATTTACCAACTGTTTCATCCCAAACTATACTGATCCTACTTAAGTATTTCTAGTTGAAAAAATCCTCTTTCCCATTCATTCTCCCGGTCTCCCATCACTTAACCGGGCTTATTCGCGTGCCAGGGGGGTAATCCATTACATTACTTTATGATGCTACATCTGTTTAGCCATCCCTGCCAAATTAAAGCACCTCCAAGCAGCCCCATCGCTCAGCACGCTCAATTAAAATGACTCCGGCTTGTGCACAGATATGCTTCCTAGACCTATTTATTTGGCCTAAAGTCTGTTGCGGAGAAAGACTGAGATGAAGTGAAATAGATACGCTCGGAAAAGAGGGCGTTTGTCAAGTTAATAAGTAAATTAGCATCCTAAAATTCGTAGGCTGGATTTGCAGTGCATGAGCTAAAGCTTGAAGAGTTTGGAGGAGCAGCGGCCAGGCACGTAAATATTGCATAGGGTATGTATACACTTGTGTACAGTATATTTCTGAGTGTATGCATTGATGTATGCTTGTGGGAGTGCCTGTGTCTGAACACCTTGGAAACAAAGAATTGGTCCACTGCCATGCGATGTGGAAAACCTGCTGCATCAGTATGCATGAGGCTGTAAGCAAACGACTCCAACAGAAAAAGTCAAACGATGGTATTTTGTTTTCCTGCTAAGAAAAAGCAAAACCCTGTGAAAACTCTGATAAGTTATTGCGCAGTTCTTGGAGTAACCTGATCTCGATATGTTGACTCTACGTACGTACTTCATTAGTTCAGTACATCTGAACGGTGGTGTTAGTTTCATGAATCTTCAGCAGATGAAGCCTCAGTTATTGCCATTGGACATATTACCGGGTCCCACTGTGGCGCAAGGATTTGTAGCAAGGAAAGTGAAGCACGGTGAGATATCTTTAGAGGAGGATTGTGTATCGTTCTAGGGTTAAGGGACCAAAAAAAAAAGAAGCCATGCACAATAGGCTACATATCTGCCCCTGTGTTGCTTTCTCTATTTCACAGACCTCTACCTTATTGAGAATGACAATGGACACGAGCGGCATGGCACAAAAGTAATTATGAGGAAAAACTGCATAGCTGGCCCACACATCATCTGTGTCAGAGGCCACACAACGAAACAGAGGGCTTGCTTAAATGAGCCTGACAAGTCCAGAGAATATTAATTTTCTCTCCCCTGATTTTATCTCCACGCACATGTATTATTAAACCCGTTCTCATCAAGGCCTCAATATGGAAATGATGAATGGTCGTCCAGATTGGCAATGTGTTCCGTGGAGGTGTGTGATACTGACAGAGAGGAGGAAAGTGGAGGGGGGTTGATGTGGAGGTCAGACATACACACATAAATTCGCACATTGGCAGTTTTCAAGCACCTTCCTGTGTAGCTAACTCTGCAGGAGATGGCCTGAGCGGTTTGATTGGGGTGCTGACCAAAATGAGACGGTAGACGCCCCTCTGCCCTGACAGTGAACGGCGGGTAATAACCACCACTTAGGTGCCCTCGTACACACACAAACAAACACTGAATTGTTCCGAACGCACCAAAGTCCTCAGAAGTCAGAAGTTAGAATGATAGGTTTGCCCTCCTGATTGAAGTGCACCGCTCCACCAGATACTAACAACCTCATTACACCTGGTTCGGTCACAATCAGCATAACTCTGGGCTTGGATAAAGATCACAGCAGAAGTATATACTTTGGGAAAAAGCACCCACCTTGCTTCCTACCAGAATAGCAAACTAGGATATGCGTCATACTGCAATGTGTAAGCTGGCGTCGTAACTCATGGAATTGTTAAGGATGAAAAAGTTCTACATACGACTGTTAAATGTAATTTTGGAATGTTGTTTACGAGAAGTTATCAATCTTAGAGTCCTTCCCAGGGAGCATGGTTTGCCACTCATTGCACAGCGGATGAAAATGATCTGGAAGCACATTTTTTCACAATATAAATCATTATCGAGAAATATTAGTGTCGTGGTTTACAGCAAGCCATTCTGAAGCAAATGTATTGTGACTAATATGATGGTACACCGTGTTAATGTCAGGACAATCCATTTAAATTACGGAAAGGCAAACAGCAGCTATACGTTGCGAGATTATAACATATTCAACCAGCATCGTTATGCAGCGAGATACGAGCTGGCAGATAATGTGTCGCCGCGCGTTGGATCCGTCAAATCTCCATGTATTAAACATATCATTTCCCTCCTTATGGCCCCTCTCCGACTTGCATCCCTGTGCGATTATCTATCTCAGCTGTCAATCTTCCCAGCTGGAGTTTTCATGAGTATGTTACTGGAATGCTGTACTCACACATGCATCCCCCAAACACACACACAAATGAAATAGGATGTGGTTACACCAGAAAAACGACATGATGCTGAGAGGCTTCCAAAGAAGCATCAAACATGAGAGGACAACATCATGTTTCCTTCATCTGATATCACAACAGATCCCAGCGAGGGGGAGCGTGCTGCAGAAGATGTAGGATGGCTGAAAAGATAGGAGGAGGAACATGGTGTAGCTCAAATTAATAGGGAGGATGGCGTTTGAATTTGTCTCCACTGAATCCTTATTGATATCTCAAAAGTAACTTCAGTTCAAACTGGAAAAGAAAAATCAGGAGCTAGTTGTACATCTTCTCTGTTGGAAAGACATAACAAATACATTCACCATCTAAAACACCTCGACCTTCATCTCAGTCCTGACCATGGATTGTATAACAAGAGTCTACGGTCAGTTCTGGAGACTTCTCAGGCTGATGCCATTAGTTTTAGACAATTTGACGAGATGGTGGCACTATCTTGTGGGGAATGCTTCTACCAACACATTGGAATAAAAGTCCAGCCTACAGAACATATATTCTATTAATTGTGCTATATCAAAACCAAGTAATTGTGATTCATCATCAGGGTAGAGGGCTAGGTAATATATTGAAAACATATCGTTATCAGGATATGATAAATCATCCTACACTACATTTTGGAATTCATTGTTGCCTTTTAAGGGTTTTGAAGGTTGTATTAAGGTTAGGGTTGGTTAAATTAGATTACAATTACGTAATTGCCTGTACTTACCAGACTGCTGCCTTTACTTTCAAAGACTATCTGCATTACTGATAATTACATATGGAAAAATCCCATTGTGATCATATTTTGGGAAGCACCAATAGTCAACAGTGTCGTTGCGATATCATTTTTTGCTAAACAAGGTTGTGACATGGGATATTTATATCTCCTCATTTCGAAGCTGAATATCTGTTTATTTTTAAATATGTTTTGCTGTAATTTGTCATAGCATAGAGAGGAAAAGGCAGTATGGGCCACTTCAATTAATAACATTACTGGGGGGCCTCGTTTGTATTTCATTGTATGGTCGTCCATCCATATAGTTGGGATATTGGCCGTATAATAGAGACAATTACTGATACTCACACTGAAAAACAATTGGATGGACCGCCATTAGAACTTGTAGCAACTGTACTGCTAGAGAAACAAAACAAAGTTCATTTAGCAAGTGAGGTGGCATCACCAATCTCATATTTCAAGCATAACTGTATTTCCATAGTGGATGTATTTACTTCAAATTGTGTAGACAAATATGTGCTCCTGTACATTACTGCTTTTGCTTTTTCCGATTATTATCCCACAAACTGCTTGTGTTCGTACAAACGGCCCACTTTATGTGACAGATCAGCTGCTATCAAAGAACAATCTCATCCACACCGTTATCTATCCCCTGGCTTCTTCACACTCAATAAACTCTTGGATGAGTCTCAGCACTCCAAAGTAACCTTCTATATTTTTACATCATATTTTCATATAAGAGTTGTCTAAACATATTTTCAACCAGAAATAGAGGGGTTCTTCTATTTCAATGCCTGTAGAGATTAAGCAACGGAGGATGTTACATTCCATTAACCAGTAGGACAAATAGCAAACAAATTCCCATCTAGCCTTATTGAGTTGAACTTTTACACCCCGATAGTTTCATTCGATCCATTTGTATCTCCATGAAATCCCCATAAGGGATTGAACCTGTTCACTTTCTGAAATTCCTTGATAGCAAATCTGCACATCAATATGTATTCTTGGGTAAATAGGCCAGGAGTATTCACTAATATAAATTAAACCATCCTGAGGCAGTAGGATAGACTTAACCTTTGGTGGTGCAATTTAGCAATAATTCACGGCATCCCCCTCAACCACTTAATCCTCATACAACGATTACTATCCCCACTTGGATGCTTTTGCTGACACACATTAAGCTTGTCTCTCTAGAGAACACACACACACACACACACACCACACACACACACACCACACAACACACACACACACACACACACACACACACCACACACACACACACACACACACACACACAACACACACACCCACACACACACACACACACACACACCACACACACACACACACACCACACACACACACACACACACACACACACACACACACACACACACACAAACACACACACACGTCCCGTGATTGGCTCCCGCCTCCTAGGGGACCCCGGAACCTGCGAAGGATGGCACACTGCTGAGCCCAAACAAAATCAGCCGGCCCATTTAATGAGGCGTGACTCAGGAATCGTGCGTCATTTCTCTTGATGGTGTCGCAATGTGTTTTTAAGTCATTTATATAACGACGCCGATGATTCACAGAGGAGGCGAGCCGAAATGAAGCAGAAAAAGAGCATATTGACTCTGTGGAGCGTCCCACAAATGATGTCCCCAATTGTACTGTACAGTGGGGCAGTGAGCAAAGGGTCAGCGTCATGATGTAAGCGATGTGACACCACGGCACCAACATAGGGAAGGAATACAAGTGTCTATCTTCAAATAGTTTACCTTTACATCAGCAGCAAGCTTAAATATTTCTTTCTCCCCATACTGCTTACCGATTCATCATCGAAAAACAACAACACAAACGGTATCTATAAACACTGTAAAGCGCGTCAGCCATGTCATCCCTGGAAGTTAAGAACGCATTGAGAACGCGTTGTGCTGGTTTCTTCACGTGTTCTGAGGGTTGTTTGCTCTCTAGAATCACAGAGATGGAGATGAAGGAATCGCTTGAATTGTCCAACAGCACGGGAAGTCCTCTGTGATGAGAGGATTAGATGGCACCACTGCCCACTGGAGGTACCAAATCATCACTTTGTATGCTTCTCACTGGAGGAATTCTTTCAAAGGGGACTTACAGAACCATGTAGGAATATACTTTTAGAACTGGTCAACCCAGTGGGAATCAGGACTTAAAAAACTGGTCTCATTCTTTTCATTGTACTATCCACAAATCAGATTTAGCGGGCCAGTTATTGCTGATTATGCTAACTGCCTTTGAATGTGTCAGATGAAAGGCAGATAGGAGAGAAGGAATCCATTAGTTTACAAGGCCAAAACACTTTAGCCGAGGAGGTCGGTTCTTCTTTTCTCCAGGAAGGCAGGGGTGTGTAATTGCCACGCCAATCTTCAAGACGTTGCTATGAATTCAAATCAAATCTCTCAACACTTTTGGAACTTTAAATTTAGCATTTTACATAAATTATATTACATCACATATCATTTGGCTAAGGCTTTTATTCAACTTACAATAAGTGCAATCAACCAAGAAGGTACATATTTAAAAAGCAAAACATCCTGCAAGGACATTAGTTGCATATAAGCAGGAATTACGCTTTAAAAAAAAATATAAATAGAAAAAGAGATGTGAGTTTCCAAGAAAATGATCTTTAGCCTAACAAGAGCAGAATGAAAAACACATGCTG
The DNA here is from genome assembly GCF_902827115.2 of Pseudochaenichthys georgianus. Taxonomy (NCBI): domain Eukaryota; kingdom Metazoa; phylum Chordata; class Actinopteri; order Perciformes; family Channichthyidae; genus Pseudochaenichthys; species Pseudochaenichthys georgianus. Next base: position 11,817,942 of record NC_047526.1, read on the forward strand.
TCACGTTAAGTGCATCAGAGACACTGTAGCTATCACATTTATTAAAAAGTTACGCTTTTTACTGGATATATAGCCCTACAAATCCTTTTCTATTCCCGCAGTTGGTACAGCATGCAGACAACTATGATTAAGGTCATTTAACAAATCATAAATGTTCAATATTTGATCATTTCTAAGGCTACTCATAGAGCAATGACGACGCCATGTTGCCATTTTGTCTGACCTGTTACGCATTAACCCTCATAAAAAAATTGGCCCTGCTTTTTGATTTCTTACTTTTCCCATCATTTAGGGAGCCCAGTCACAGCTAATGGTTGCCATCACCCTCCATCCTCTTAAGAGCCTGAGACTCACCAATCAATGCAACTCTGACAAATACAATTACCCAAAACATGCATCAGGGTACTAATAGCTAAAGGGCTAATACTACAGGTGATAAAACATGGATAAAGTGACATGAACTCAGACTTAAAACTTTTTGTGCTAATTAAAGCTCACGAGAAAATATGTTTTTGTGAAAAAACACCGCCAACCTGGCACCTACTGTATAGCATGTGTTAATGAGCTAACCGCTACAACACACTGTGATATAAGAGCTACATATAAGAAAATAAAAATCCTACCCAACCCTCCCCCCCCTCCCCTACCCTCAATCGCAATTATTCCTTCTCACATTTAAAGGGGTGCTAAAGGATGCTAAAAACCCTGGAGGGTCTATATCTTTGCAAACAAAGGAAGCAGAAAAAAGGAAATGGTGTGTCTGGGGAAGTCTAATCACTTTCATAATACCAAGTTAAACAGAGCAAAGACACCGCAAAGGCGATGAGGAAGTGAAGCCGAGCTGGAGATACGATAATGGATGGCTTTCACCTTGAGGTCATTAAATAATTATCTTGTCGTAGGTTTAAGAGCTCATGTTTAAGATAGAGGACGCTCCATCACTCCAGTTTACGGCTGTGCCTATAGAGCTGACTCTGAAGTAGTATTCTTTTCAAATATGTACATAATTGGATCTGTATGTGAGCTAGATCTATTATCCAGGTTTGTTTGTGTCGAACTGTTAAAGTAGAGTAAAATATATTTTTTGAGTGTCTAAGTAAAGAAATAACTTATTTGTAATCTTATTAGAGTAATACGTAGCTGATGATGTACTTAATACCTAAATCGATATTTGATGTCATATGGGTATTACTTATCTTCATCTGGGATCTTTAAGCCATTAAGGGCTAACACAACGCAGCCTTTAGAGTGTGCCTGTTTCTGTAATCCCTAAAAGCAGAGACCAAAAGAGCCATGTTTTCAATGTTGCTGTTAGAAAAGCGTCCATTTCCATTATTTTCTCCATGTTCTGCCTTTTTATTTGTGCCCTTTCCCTTTCACTGGAACAAATCATTAGTAACACACTGCTGTTTTTCTCTGGGTGAGCCAGGCTCATTTTGACAAACTCATTATGCCTTCTCTCTTTCTGACTCCATCACACAGGCTATCTCGCTCTTTAAACGCTAAACTTCCCTTGCTGCTGCACACTGGGCAATACATCACTGTCAAAGCTGTCTCTCTCTCTGGGGGGGCCCGGGGGTTAAGGCCCTGCTGGGCAAGGGGTCGGATCATGGCCGCAGACTTGTCCAAAGTTTGCTAACACTGCGACTGATCAGATGTCTGCTTTCCATCGGGAGCCCGCGGAGACTGGCAAGAGTTTTACTTGTTCCCACCTTTCAAATATGAGTTAGTCTCTTTACTCCCTCGTCACGAACATGTTAGAGTCTCTGCACTGGATAACTTTGAGCCTCAGAATTGATTTTAAAAATACTTGATAGCTTGATAGTCTTTGTCCTAGCTATTTATCAAATGTTCTTTTAACCTACGAACTCTCTAGCTACCGGTAGCACGCGGGCAGCTTTTCAGTAGCTCGCCGCTCGGTTATCGATTATAGCGTAGTAAGGTTGCTTCTTGATTTTTCAGCCGCGGCTGGACAATAACGTTTTTTTATTTTAGAATGTTTTCTGTCACACAAATATCAAATTGGCCGGTGACGCAGAGATCAAGGAACAGATGTGACAGCGGCACAGCGACACCACACACGGAGCAGTCTGCTTTCTCCAGCAGCACCAGTCAGAACCAACAGCAGAATGACCCGCTCTGAATCAGGCCGCGTCGCTGCGGCTCAGAGACACACAGGGAGGGATTTGTGTTTTTTGAAAAACACTCGTTATCGTCATGTCAGGTTTTTGATGGATTTAATCAAGTCTTGGATTGCAGAGTATGAATGTCCTCTTGCTATTTTCAGTTGATAAATACTTGTGTAAAGTTTGTGAAGGCAGGAGGAAAGCTTCCGCGATCACCGTCTCCTCTCCGTTCCTCCAAACCCCGCCCCCTCCTGACAAATAATGAGTGACAGGCTGATAGTGACCCGATAGAAACTTTATTATTCACTTAATCACTGATTGAGATATGATGAAGCTAACTTAGTCTCATACATTCATGGGATTAATGTAACAGTAAGACAGAGAATGTAAGTGTGCACCCACATGCACTATTTTTGTTTGTATATGCTGTTGTAAATACTCCTGTTGTCTGCTGTGTTCAGACTCAAGTCATGTGTGTGAAGCCACATTCAGGACATTCAGTGTCCTTTTTTTAAACAGAAGACCGTTGCTAGAAGCTGCAGCTAGACTGCAGAAGCTGCAGCTTTTTGTTTTTGAGGATGGAACAATTCCACACACAGTTAGACCTATACAATTGATTTAATATGGTTTATAATTTAATGTCAAGAAGAAGAAGAAGAAGAAGAAGAAGAAGAAGAAGAAGAAGAAGAAGAAGAAGAAGAAGAAGAAGAAGAAGAAGAAGGCTGAACTGTTCAGTGTCAATCCTGTGGAGATGGATGTTATAAATCTCCAAAATAATGTTCAGCTTAAGTTTCAGCAAAACTCACAACATTTCTGGAGCCTTGTAGACCCAGAACACTTTAAGAACATTCACCAAGCAGCACTGAACACGTCTGCTTTATTTGGCTCTACAGACCTTTGTGAAGCAGCTTTTTCTGACATTTTTTCAAAATGTCATGAAATCTAAATACAGAACAAGGCTGACTGATGGACATTTACATGACTATTAGAGTGAACCTAAGTGGGAACACTCCAGCATACACCTGTATGGTGGACTCCATGCAGCGCCATTCATCTCACTGACTGTACAAAAGAGTGAATGCACTTATTTTATACATGTGCTAGAGATGCTTGTCAGGTGGTGATTAAGGACATGTATGTGAATGTTCAGTGAAGTACTCACGATGTGGGCCATAATAATATGTGAGAAATTGTCGTTTTCTTGGACCTTGATGTGAAGTTAAGATTTGTGATAAGCTTTAGGTATTGCAATTGCACACGTGTACAAAAGTATAGCTTAATTCAACTGATGAGGGCTATGTGAATAAATGTAAGCGATGTGATCCATTTTTTCAAAATAGCTCTCAAAATGAAGAAAGGTTGGAGACCCCTGCTCTAGAACCTCCCGGTCTTCTGGGACTGGCCGTTTATTTATAACAGAAATCTAAAATAAAGATACAAATAAAGACTCTTCCTCTTTACCCCGTCACCACGCCACATTGAAATTCTCTGCACTGGCTAGCTATGAGCTTCAGAATTGATTTTAACATAATTTAATTGTTTTTTAACCGCTTAATAGTCTTGGTCCTATTTATCGGATTTGCTTTTGAGCTACAGTTCGATCCCTTTAGGCTCCTTTTCCATTATGCCAAAGGTTAAAACCTATGATGAGGCGTCTTTTTATTTATCAAAGCCTACAATTGAGGAACTGCCTCCCAGAACACCTGAGAGTGGCATAAAATGTCCATACTTTTGGAGTATTATTTAGATTTGGTTTTTGGTTTGTGAAGAACTCTGTTTCTTTTGGAGTATGAAAAGTGCCATAGAAATAAGGTTAATTTGTCTCGTTTCTTTGTGTTTCCTGATTCCTTTTCTTTCGGACCAGTGTTGCATTCTTGGAGCTGACTGCAGTGCATGGCAGGGGGGGTGGGGGGGAGAGAAGGAGGGAGGGAAGCAGATGCTTGTGACAGTGTGGGGGCAGTAATGAGGGTCCCTATGATGGAGAAACAATCAGTAAGGCCTGAACACACAGTCCACTCGCGCACACACACACGCAAAACAGCGAGGGAGAAATGGGCTGGCAAAGGCCAACAGAGACACACACACGCACACAACATGGTGAATAATGAAATAGGAAGGCACCACCATCACTGTCGACCACTCACTGAGCAAAATGTAACCAGCCAAAAGTGTATCTCATCTTTGTTAAATATCTATTCTGGAGACACCAATACTCAGGTGAATCAGCTCAGTATGAAACTACAGTAAAGTGAAGGGAGTTTGGGGGGATCTTCTGGCACTCGCAGCCATTCTGTCTCATGCCAGGACGGCACATTTGACATCCCAGTGTGTTCCCCAAGCCGGCCTCAAATATGCACGCGAAGCCATCCGAAAGCATTACCCCGCAGACGGGAGATACTTTTATTGCGGCGGACGTTTCAGCGAGAAGGAGGTTCGGTTCACCAAAGCGAGGGCAAACAAACGGTACTGGCCGAGTGTGGGGTTCACGTTGCCGCGCAGACATTTCAAGAAGTGGGGCAGGGGGAGCGAGTGCGTGTTGAGGAGAACAATGTTTGAAAATAGCCTGGGATAAAACAGAGACAGCACGGCTGCTGCTGCAAAAAGGAAAAGGCACACGACACGGCATGTATAAATGCACACAACACACGCCTGCTTGCCCAAACTGAATCTTAATGAGCTTGAGCTTTTCAGCCGTGGAAGATTGATTATAATTGATTATGTCACCACAGGAAGTGATAAGTCTTTATATGTCTCCCCTTTTAAGGCCTGCAGATCAATCCACTGAGCTTGATTTAGTTAAGATAGCTGTCAAGCATGGGAGAGACTTACAGCGAGGGAGATGATATATAAAATGTAGTGCTGTCAAAATTATCGCGTTAACGGCGGTAATACATTTTTTGAATTAATTGCGTTAAAATATTTAACGCATTTAACGCATGTGCAGAATGGCCCGCCCCATACGTGCCACCAGTGGCAGCGCCAGGGTATGGCTGGGGTAGGCTACACCCATACCAAGAAATGGCTTAGCCCCACCATGAAAAATGATGTTAAAGTAAGCAAAATAAAGTCTGCCAACTCGCGCGGAGTAAATTGCACAGACAGCAGTTAGTAAGATTGATTTCAGTAGCCACGGTTCTGAAAACTTTTGTCACGTAGTAATCATCTTCTCAATAGAACATCTTTGATAACGGCGTGGTGTTGTTGCAGGAAGTCCCGACGGAGAATACTCTTGCTGTAGTACAGGGCAGAGCCATATCATAGTAATAATATGGCTCTGGTACAGGGGTGCACATAACTAACTGGTACGCAGGTTATGTGCGTAATCTGAAATGCGTACCGTCACTTGTGTCACAAAGCGCATTTGCGTACCGACGTACTTGTGAAGCTTTTCCAGAAGGCGGTTAGATCACCGGACGCCAGAGTCGGTCTCCGTGTGCACAGACAGGGCTGCTGTTAACGTCGGTCTGTACAACGGACTTGTACCAAAACTACGCCAACCGGCTGCGGAGGGAGACTCCCCCCCCTTCACTGGAGAACTGCACTAAAACAGCTCATCACAACGTTCACACTCTGTGGTCACGAAGTACTCCACTAGCCCCCCCCCCCCCCCCCCCCCCCCTCCCTCTGTCGCCTTTCCTGTTAATTTTGACACGCAGAAAAATGTTATAATAAACATAGATACTGAATGTTAAATGGATATATCCGCCTTCTTTCATTTATCTTTCCATTCCCACAACAATATACATAAATAAATGGCATATTTTGGACATAGTTCGAATAGTGATTAATCATGATTAATGCATTTTTAAGCTGTGATTAATCTGATTAAAAATTGTAATCGTTTGACAGCCCTAATAAAGTGATATACACACAAAAGACCTCTGTGGTGTCTGATTCACTTCTTGTTCACTCTACACTGCATCTTCGTGACCTTTTGAATTCCTTCCATTATATTGAGGAGGTTCTTTTTAGCTACAATCAATCAAATGTATCGTAAAGTAACCACTTGATGATAAAACTAAAAGACAAATATACGGTAAGACGAGGTCTCGAACCCTTTTTTGTTTTTGCTAAGACACTAACCAAGGCTGAAGAAGCACGCTGGCACCACATTACAACCTAAAGTCTTTGCATTTGCGCTTGTGTCAGCTTATGATTTATATCGGGGATCTCGAGACTGACAGCAGTCACTTTGCATTACGATTACAGTAACAGTGACGTGTTTGAACCCGCTGTTTATCCTAGTGTTTCCCCGCAGACGTGTACACACAGTGACACAGTTACAGCGGCATACACAGGCATAACAATTCACACGCTATACACATTTTTCTGTTCCCTGCTTGACACTTGGGATACAATTTGAAACGGTGGGTCCGTGGAAAATCAGCCCTCTGCTGTAATTGGGTCCCTTGTCACCCGGCAAATTCATGTCAGCATTGGTCACTTGGGATACTAATCTAAATGGCATCAGTGTCCTACTTTGTGTGTGTGAGGGTGACACAGAAGGGGAGGACTATGGAAAGCAAAAAAAGGCGTGTTAACTTTGGGATAGTGTTAGTGGGAGCTTGTAAAGTGTGTGTAGGGCTGTCAAAGGGCTACATTGAAACATTTTGTCTGTGAATACGATAAATAACCACGTATTCTGGTTAAAAGTGTGTCCTTAAGTCTCAGAGGCAAGTATAGAGGTCTGGGCAATTTATCGGGGACACATTTTTTTCTTTCTTCACCGAATGTTTACTTGGGAAGATCAATTATACAATATATACTGCTGGGCGCCATTATTATTTAGTTACATGCAAGGAAAGTTGAATATGACCTACTGTAGAGTACCAATAGGTGGTGAGAAGTAACTTAAGGCATTTTAAATTCAGTGCAAGTAATAAATGAGTTTCTGTTTCTTAAACTCACGCATTCATCACTGTCATTTTAAGCAAATAGTCGTTAGCTTTACATCCTGTGGTGGTGGTGTAAAACAGTGTGTATTCTTGTTTTGGTCTTGTTGTTAAAAGCAATCTACAAGTCAGAATATACAACAAGTTTGTGGTTTACATTAACAACATAACGGAAATCACTGGCAACATTCCTGCTTCATCAGTGCTGAAACCCACCAATATTAGCTTGGGCCCAAATACCTTTTTTCTATTTGCAACATCCATCTCCTGACTGGCGCCTACGTACATGATATACCTTTCAAGAGAATGTCGGAACAAGGTCATGAACAAGTACAGAGAGTAAGAAGGATAAGTACTTACTACAGAAAGAGTGCTGTTAAATTAATCAAATATATACACAGTTTAGTACCCTTGAGCAAATCAGAATTACACATTCACCTAGCCCTTTGTATAATGAATATGAATGATGACCTTTTCTCTAGTCATGTTCCTTCAAATGGGCTGAAGATTAGCCACTTTGGTGGAAAAAGGATTATTATATGAAACCAAGGCAATGTCAGTTTACCTTATAGAAAAGTGAGGTGAAGCTTTACATATGCTATATTCCATAATGAATGCACTTATCTAAACTAATCTAATCTAATCAGGCCTGTTGAAAATTATAGAAGTAGTTAATAGGATTGAAACACACAATTAAAGATAGATATTTAGTGTTTCTGGTTCAATTGAGGGTTAAATGCTGTGTAATGCTTGGCAGTATAGAGTAGAACCGTCATTAAGAATAACACAGCCTGCCAATACAATGAAATGTCTCCACCTGTGATCTGTAGTCAACAAAGATCAACCACTCTAGGTTGTTTATGATACGTTGCACCTGTCTGCACTTCAGACAGCAGTAAACGATCAAAGTGGTTGCCATGATGGCTCCTATAGAGACAGGTGGGAGATCTGTAGGCTTTGGCTGCAAACTTAGAGAGCAAGTTAGTACAATCTACCGTGAAAGTCTGTGAGTACCATCTGTGGGGGGCTAAGTGATGAACTAGGAAGCTGCTGACAACATAATTGCAGGCATTTTAACAATGAGGCTGAGAAAAAGGAATAAAAAAAGCAGTGTGAAGCAAAGTGGCAGAAAGACAAAACGGACCGAGAGACGCAGAATCGTTGAGTCAGAGGTTGATACACTGAACAAAAATATAAATGCAACACTTTTGTTTTTTCTCCCATTTTTCATGAGATGAACTCAAAGATCTAAAACATTTTCTTTATACACAAAATAACCATTTCTCTCAAATATTGTTCACAAATCTGAAAAAACCTGTGATAGTGAGCACTTCTCCTTTGCCGAGATAATCCATCCCACCTCACAGGTGTGGCATATCAAGATGCTGATTAGACAGCCTCACGCAGTGCAACACATCTCCTTCGCATAGAGTTGATCAGGTTGTTGATTGTGGCCTGTGGAATGTTGGTCCACTCCTCTTCAATGGCTGTGCGAAGTTTCTGGATATTGGCAGGAACTGGAACACGCTGCCGTATACGCCGATCCAGAGCATCCCAAACATGCTCAATGGGAGACATGTCCGGTGAGTATGCTGGCCATGCAAGAACTGGGATGTTTTCAGCCTCCAGGAATTGTGTACAGACCCTTGCAACATGGGGCCGTGCATTATCATGCTGCAACATGAGGTGATGGTCGTGGATGAATGGCACAACAATGAGCCTCAGGATCTCGTCACGGTATCTCTGTGCATTCACAATGCCATCAATAAAATGCACCTGTGTTCGTACGCATACCCATACCATAACCCCACCACCACCATGGGCCACTCGATTCACAACATTGACATCAGAAAACCGCTCACCCACACGACGCCACACACGCTGTCTGCCATCTGCCCTGAACAGTGAAAACCGGGATTCATCCGTGAAGAGAACACCTCTCCAACGTGCCAGACGCCATCGAATGTGAGCATTTGCCCACTCAAGTCGGTTACGACGACGAACCGGAGTCAGGTCGAAACCCCGATGAGGACGACGAGCATGCAGATGAGCTTCCCTGAGACGGTTTCTGACAGTTTGTGCAGAAATTCTTTGGTTATGCAAACCGATTGTTGCAGCAGCTGTCCGAGTGGCTGGTCTCAGACGATCTTGGAGGCGAACATGCTGGATGTGGAGGTCCTGGGCTGGTGTGGTAACACGTAGTCTGCGGTTGTGAGGCCGGTTGGATGTACTGCCAAATTCTCTGAAACTCACCGGCAACAGCTCTGGTGGACATTCCTGCTGTCAGCATGCCAATTGCACGCTCCCTCAAAACTTGCGACATCTGTGGCATTGTGCTGTGTGATAAAACTGAACATTTCAGAGTGGCCTTTTATTGTGGCCAGCCTAAGGCACACCTGTGCAATAATCATGCTGTCTAATCAGCATCTTGATATGCCACACCTGGGAGGTGGGATGGATTATCTCGGCAAAGGAGAAGTGCTCACTATCACAGATCTTTTCAGATTTGTGAACAATATTTGAGAGAAATGGTTATTTTGTGTATCTAGAAAATGTTTTAGATCTTTGAGTTCATCTCATGAAAAATGGGAGCAAAAACAAAAGTGTTGCATTTATATTTTTGTTCAGTGTAATTACCAGGAGAACATTACGCACTGAGTATTTGGTCGTTCTCAGCTTTCAACGCTGATCTTATACAGTGTTGGTCAGACGACAGTATCACAATGTGCATCACGCTAAGTTTGTGTGTGTGTTGTTTGAGCTACTGAGAAGGGTAAACACCCCGAGTACCAGGACATTATGCAATAACTGTACACTCATGTCAAAGTGATTTGTAAACATTCCAATTTAGAAGACTCTCTCTGGTTGCTTTATCCTATTTCTGGTGGCAGGACTAAGAGAAAGCAGTAATACACCCTGAAGGAAGGGGGATTTAACTGTTTAATCCCACCCATGTCCTTTTCCTTTATCCCTGAGTTGTTAAAAGGATACTTTGTGGGTGTTCAAGAAAAAAATATACTTTCTATAGGAATGCCGATATAACTGTCAATATGCTCAACAAAATATTTCCGGATGTGATCATGTGTGTGTGATAAACTATTTGGACTATATTGCACAAAGCACTGGAATCCCACGAAAGACAAAAACACATGTTCAGTCTAAATTAGAAACTTATATTGGAATGAATAGGTTGCCATCTGGGAACATTGTATTCAGTTCTGGTAATACACCCATGGGTCCAACCCAGTGCATTGAAATGGTAAATGAACTGTACTGATATAACACTTTTCCTCCTTATAGCCGAAAGAGGCTTTAACAATTTCCCTCCTATTCAAATATATTGAAGATGGAAGAGCTGCTATTGCTATCCGCTGCAACTCTGACTACTTTTAAATCCAGACTAAAGACTTTTCTTTTTGCTGCTGTTTTTAATTGAACTATTCACATCTTAAACTGCACTGTAACTTCTATCCATGTATTTTTTCTTTTAATGTTTCTTTTATTATCTTTTCTTTTTAATGACTGATTTTAAATGCCATTTTCTTAATGTCTTTCAATGTTGTAAAGCACTTTGAATTGCCTTGTGTTGAAAGGTGCTATATAAATAAACTTGCCTAGACATTAGCCCAGCAATTACGAGGTACATTGTGTTTTTTTAAGAACACTTTGACATAAGAACAGGATAAACCAGGAAATGTAAAGGTTGACAATTAATGGACATTTTGTGCTAAGTCCTGAATATCTAGCCAACTTTAAATAAGCTTTGCAACGGATAAAAGACAACTATCAACAATTAAAAAGCACAGCTTGTATCAATGTGCCTGGACTTTACTCCAAAACTTGAGTATATTATTTCTTAAAATGCTACGTTAGATATCTACTTTATCCAGCAAACATTGCACCCATATACCAAAGAGCAAGAGGACTTTGGCTAATCATTTCAAAGACTTCTTGAACACTTGAAACCCATAAGGTGGTTGGCGATAAGGTTGTTTTCTCAACTACTGTTCCCAAGGTCAATTATGTACTTCAAATCCCAACTTTCAAGCCTGCATGGATGAGAAGCAGTTTAAGTGCTGAGAATGATTTTCCTCTTCCTCTGAGTTGAACCCAGTTGCAAGGCAAGGCAAGTTTATTTATATAGCACTTTTCAACACAAGGCAATTCAAAGTGCTTTACAAAAAATCAAAGACATTAAGCATTAAAAAAGAAAAGCTAATAAAATAAACATTAAAAGGAAAAATACATGGATAAAAGTTACAGTGCAGTTTAAGATATGAATAGTTCAATTAAAAGCAGCGACAAAAAGAAAAGTCTTCAGCCTTGCGTCTCAGTATACCAAGTGCAAGTCGATTGCCTGTTCTCTTTGGAAATACAAATGTCAGAAGTAATTGCTTTTGAAATGTCTTCACCTGATGAAAACCATCATCTGATGGAGATGAGACGGTGAACGCATTGGCCCCCTGCATGGGAGCACATATGTGAGTGCCCTTCAGAAGCAACACTTGGCTCGGTGCTGAAAGCCCTTGGTAACAATTAATGGCTGTAGGTTATCACACGGTGCAATTTCTAGCTCGAAGAGCTGAAGCGTTCTTCTGATTAGTGACCTCACTATGGCAACTGAACTCAGTGAATGACATGACTACCCCGTGGTTACACCTATACTTTCTAATTGTCAGACCAGACTGTCAAATACCCGATAAGGGTCAGTCTGACCCATGTAAAAGCCTGCCTTTAAGGTAGAAGTGTTGAAAGGTGTCATCAGACATCAGACATATAGTATTGCCTATTTTCAAGTCCATCTAAGCCGTGGCCTTGTTGAAATGCAGTCAGTAACACAGTTGGATCGAATTCTGATTTGAGATGAATACAAACGGGCTGGTAGATCCAGTGCCCCTTGTTTTGAATGAAGTACCCTCCTATAAGGGCTGTACAAAGAAGAGCGTTATTCTTTGTAGTCTGCTTTGAGTGTTTTTCAGCTCCCTACCGGTGATGACTGACTATCAGCCTTACTGCTGCGAGACAAAAGAGAAAAAGGAGACAGACAGGGGGAGGGCTACAATAGACCGATAGAAGAGACCAACTCACCTTTATTTTTGATCCATGCACATCTAAATTGTGTTGTATGTACTCAATGGTGCAATTGAGTGTGGAGGATGCTGTCTGCCAGTGATAGATTACTTCTATTTGTTTGGCCTTTCAAAACCACAGGATGGGTTTAACCACATTCTCCTGACAATGTGTGGTTGTTCTCAAACAGTGATAACAAACGGTTACCAGCAAAGATCATTTCATCATCTTTACTGGAACATTGGATCAAAAACACAGACAGGTGAAGAAGATGTTGAAAGAGACAAGTACGAATGACGGACCAGAGCCAAAATAAATATCACGGCGGCAAACAAAAACATGTGCTTGGTCTGCTCTTACTCAAGACATTTTCCTGCCCAAAACCCTGAACTTCAGGCAAGGCATTGGAGGTATTGATTGGGTGATTTGTATGTGTTGCCGTTGCTCCTGAAATGTGTCTAGGAACATGTGTTGATGGATGTGTCTGTAGCCCGGCTCTCTGCCTGTGAGGGGCAGGCTGGGTGCTGGGAACGCTCCGGCAGCCTCAAGGTTACCCGCCTGGCACCCAAACGATGGATGCCCCTCATCGTAAATGTCTGTAATGTGTTCAACTCAATCATTCCTTTCCCGCCATACAACATCTCTTGTATTCGCTCAGAGGCAGTTTGAGGAAAGTCTGAGAGGAGTTGTAACTAGAGACAGTATTGGAAGTCAGGACCTTTGTTTTGTTATCACATCAGTACAACTTCCATAATTTCCTTGGTGCAACAATAACAACAACATCATGGTAGCTTTTATGTTTTTGGTGTATTCTAATGGGATAGTCAATTTGTTCTGCTTTTCTTTCAGATTGGGAGCCAGACATGTATAGTGATGTACTACCTGTGTAATAAGTATGTTCAAGGTGAAGTAATTAAAGTATCTACACTAACATTTTTATAAATAACACACTGCCTTGACAATGTAGTGACAATGTCAGGTTTTATGGGGGATTAGGTGCTGGAGCGGTTTTACCCTGCCAACAGTGTTTATTCTAAGCTACAGTACATCCCACCAGACCTATGATCTGTACTTAATGCACATACAACAATAATAATAATGCATTTTATTTATATAGCGCTTTTCACAACTCAAAGACGCTTTACAGTATGAGGGAGGGTAGACAAACAAGGACAGGCAAACAAGTAAGTATAGTAATAGTACTTAATTATATATACTTAACTCAACTCATTCTCAGAAACCAAGCAAGTAACTGATTACATCTTTTAACTATTACATTCAAATTGCGTAAAAAAGGGATTTCCTTTGCCTATTTGGCCGAAGCAAAACAAACTAAAAACCGAACAAGGATTGGAATAGATATAACGTTGCTTTAAGCTAGCGTCAAACAATTGCCTGTTTCTGTCCTGACAAGAATTGATAATAATTAGTTTAGTTTTGTTCTCAAACAACCTCCAACCTCAGTTGCTAAATACTAATATACAGTACTGTATATTCCTTAGCTAGCTCCCAACGTTGTCTGTCTTCAATTTAGTGCTAAGCAGGTGGTGTAAAGTGGGATTACTAAAGGTTTCGAGTTTAGAATATCTGCTTGCCTTCGCTGTAAATCAAGTTAAAGATAGCCTATAATGTTTTGACAGCGAATAGTACCAAGGAGCCACGAAAACAGTTCTCCATTCACATTCTGCCGTTGGTTTCGCACTATTATGCTTATAGAGAGCCGGTGACTATAATGCACCACGAATCATTGAAAATAGATAGTACATTTGGATAGAAAAACATAAAATATGTTTTAAAAGACATCGTTTTATACGAAATGTGCCCTACACGTTGTTAGACTTCAAATATATACACAGTTTAGTATTTGGTATTGGTAAGGGAAACACACTTCTGTGTTATTAGGTAAATACTACAGGGCTTCTTTAATAAGAACAGAGTTGTAAACCAGAACAACAAAAGGTGTTCAAGCTAAATGAATCATTTGATCCATTATTTATACAGAAATATTAGAAATGTAGCTTTATGTCAACTACCAGCGAATAACCCCACATTCAGACTTATGGCTTAGAAATACAGAAATATATTCACACATGAGAATAAAAAAAAAGATTGGAGAATATTGAAAACTGTACATTTCTTCAACACTGCCATTTATGTCGTGTGACACTCATAAGGAGTAACATCTCCCTCTCTCTTCCTTCTTCATATTTTTACCCGTTTTACATTTTCTTCTAGCCCCGGGGCTTTTAGGCTCCACAGCGCTGCGTATATCCAATCATACCGCGGCTCTGAGCACGGCGGTGACACATCGATTGACACATACACTCTTATCACAGTGACATGATGCAGTGCTGGGCAAGCATCATTAGCCTGATCAGCCAATAGCAGGGCAGCTCGTTAGACCCCCCAAGGGCTGGACATGCAGCTCCCGCTCTAATTCAGATATCATAAAACAAAGGGAAGGAGTGATAAAGTGATAGAGAGATTATAATCCTTGAAGGGACAACTTTATGTGTGTGCACTCTTGTATGCATTTCGGGCAAATCCACTGGCTTCATGTTGGGTAATTACACTTCTCCTCCAGCCATAGATCCACAACAACAGGAGCAGTTTCCTCAAAGCAGACAACCTCCATCATCCAAAACACATCCCTTTGTGATGACTCCGCAGGCAGCTAGTAAGTGGCTGTTCAAGCCACCTGATCATGTGATGCCTCAGTCGTCTCTAGACAAATTGTTCGACAACAACAAAAAGAGTGAGATCATTCTAATGTGTGCTTTTAGGATGGATTGTGCCCTGAAGAAATAAATCACTCTCTATGGAACTCTTTTGGCCCATTTCTGAACTACCTGTGGTATTTATAGGCAAATGTTCCCATATTTCTTTGCTCCACTTATAAGCCCTCTTTTGCCAAAAGGTACTTTCACATACTCTAAGATAACTTTCTATAAGCCTTTGGAAGAAGAAGGGAAAAGGTTTATTTGTCTCTGCCATCCTTTCCCTGATTAATCTTAATATCGATTGCATTCACCGGCTGAAAAAGATATCCATGTATTATCTAAACTTGCCAGCACTACATCTGTGCCCAGCTGAAACGATGCCAACCACCATAGTTCCTGGAGTGTGCTTCAAAGCCAACTAACCTCTGCCCAACACCTGTTGGCTAGCGTAGCCGGCTCGAGCTACTTAATCCCATTTACAGAGACAGGAGGTTAAATTATTCAATGCTCCAATGAAAGCTCCTTTAGTATTCATGAAGAGGTCTACAGATACCAGCAGCATTTCTTCTTAAACCTTCACTCATCATTGATGTCATGTCAAATTGAATAGCGCCATTATGTGGCTACCTTATCTCCCCCCCCCCTCTGGTTTTATTACTGTCGAGCAGACACATCAGTCAATAGGGGAAAACGCTGTTATCATTGTTGGTTTTCTCCAGAGAAGAACATTGTGGACTAGAGCAAACACAGCTTGTTCCTCAACCCCAAAACCTCTTTTGTACTTTATGTTTCCTCTATTCGCTTCTCTCCCCGAAGAGCGCAGGGGGGGAAAAGGACTAAGAGGCGAATGCCATGATTATTTTCCTTTATGTTAGTGAAGGAAGCAATGCCGCTGCAGTGTCATTTATGTAAGCAGTTGCCAGATATGGTTACAGCCCACTGAGCGTGCCTTGAAAAGTGAATTAAGGACATTGGGTTGAGCAGCAGCAGAGGGTAGGCTGGGATCAATACACTGGCAGATAAATTCATCACTAAATCTATCCAAGCAATTACCGATGCCAGCATCAAACTGACAAACAGTGTTCTGTTGCCCGTCTTCTTTCGCCCGTCTCCACTATTTCTCTCTCTTTGTTTACCATGTTTCTGACTCTGGAACAATGCGGCGACCTTTAGCGGAGATAATTCTATTACGTAAGTTGAGTAATTGCTCTGGATGTGGAAGAGGAGTGTCCGCTGCTCCTCCTGCTTGGCCCACAGCTCCTATGTCCTTGGATTTAAATGAAAATATGCTGTATTCATAGAAGCTGACAGGGAGAGGTCCGCTCAGAAGAAAATCCGGGTGGAGAGAAGGAGAAAGAGGAGGCGAAGAGAGGGAAAAGGGGATGGATACGAGACGACAGGGAGATGGAGATGAGCATGACAAAAGCAGTGAGCCAGAACCAAGCAGGATGAAAATGCTATAAAAAGACACACCCCCTTTTCTTTCTTTTTTTAAATGGGCACGATATGTACCTCCAGACTTTCCGAATGGCTCTTAATGTGGCCTCCTTTGTGTCTTGTTCCCATAAGTAAAGGTGTGCAGTGACAAAGTGCTGGCTGCAGGGGTACACAAGAATAAATGGAAGGAGTGTAGATATTTCTTTTCTTCCCCCCTGCTAAGGTTTTTCTTTTCTTCTCTTCTCCTCGCCACCTACAGCCCTGTTGGCTACAATGAGTGGAGTGCAGAGGGTTGCGGGAAGCTCGACGCTAACAATGATGAGACCGCGAGGAGGAGGCTTCACTGGCAGAAATGTTTACTTTACTTTGCTCAAGTTTCTTCATTTGGACAGTGGCTAGAGACGGAGTCAGAGAAGCAGACAATTACTGATGTTTGCTGCCAGCTATCAGAGGGATGGAGGGAAACAGAGGGAGAAGCTACACTCCCACATTGTTAATTAAAAACGCTCTCTCGGCTCTACAGATAGAAAGACAGTCGTACAAAAACACACACGCAAGACAGTGTTTCTATCGCTTCAATTGGAAAATAAAACTGCTGGCAGTACGATTGTATTTTGCATTGTTGGTACAATCGAACAATATTCTCTGTATGATCCATAACTACAGAAATTGGATGGGTTGTGTGTTTGTAATAGAGAATAGATAAAGACAGAGAGAGTGAGAAACACAAGAGGGGAAAGCAGTGGAGGAAAATAACAGGAAAGCTGATTTCATGCTCGGGGGATTGCATCTCATTTTCTCCCTGTGTGGAGGGACAGTGTGCGGTCCTGCTCGGGGGTTTACTGCCACCTGGTGGTCTGGGACTGCACTGATGGAACCTCACACAGACACATGCTGTCATCAGAATATTGGGTCATTCCAAGAGGAGTAACTAGATATTGAGTGTGTAGATTCTTAGCACAGGAAATGAGTAGAAAAGTACCAAAAAGTCAAAAAATTATAGGAAATAATGCTTTTTTTAAGGATGCTATTATCCACAGCTAAGTTAATATACGTGATTCTGTATCTATGAAACAAAAGGAGAACTGACTTAAACCTGTCATGAGAGGTAAAATAAGTTACTATCCAAGCTCCTAAGATATATTTCCAAGTCAATTGTAAATCAATGAAACCTCCATGCATCACACACTCCATCACATGCAGTACCAGGAAGTAGATGAATGCTGGCTTCTCATCACTAATGAACACATAAACACACAGCTTCCATCACCGAGTGAGAGCCAGAGACGATTGATCGCCGGGCGTGGAAACAATTGCGTCAGGTGGGAGGACAATAAAGACAGAGGAAAAGAAGAACATTTGAGAGGTATGGAGTCATACACAGTGGCCGGGGTCTAACATCAGAAAGGTCCGGATGATTAGGGGATGCCAGCGCTCACAGAGCTGTTCTCCTAACAGCCTCCATCACCTTATTACTCTGGCCCAGTAGCAGTATGCCCCGACTATTAACCGCTAAATGAAAGACCGCCAAGCGTGATTACTGAGGGGAAGTCCCTTGTCGTCATGGGGATAAGAGATACCACACACACACAAACTCACACTTATATGATAGCTATTTGAAGGGCGTGATGAAAAGGCGATTGAGGCAGAAGTGGATGTTTTACACACATCAGCAGTCACTCCCAAGCCCGGAAAAAGCTCGGAACATCAAGCACTTGTTACGATAAATTGCCTACATTGCAGCAAAAAGCACCTCAAACAATTGTCAGCATCTCTCAGTTGCTTAATGTAGTACTCACTGTTTAATGCAGGATGGCAGCGGCTCCATAGGTGCATCCAATTTATGTCTGTGTGTGATTGTAGTTCTCATTCATAACACTCCGTTCGATGTCTCACTATGGGATGCGCCTCATCGCGGAGCAAACAGAAGCATCAATCTCATTACGCCAATCCTGATTGGCTGGTGATCTTGACGTCAGCGTCAGGGAATCCACCCCCTATAAGTAACTTGCGCTACGTCGCGTGCGTCATTCAAACACCTCTTCTCGCTTCAGAGCACATCTCTATGGTAGCCGGGCTAGCTTAACAGTCCACAGACTG
Organism: Pseudochaenichthys georgianus; assembly: GCF_902827115.2. Lineage (NCBI taxonomy): Eukaryota > Metazoa > Chordata > Actinopteri > Perciformes > Channichthyidae > Pseudochaenichthys > Pseudochaenichthys georgianus. Next base: position 11,836,287 of record NC_047526.1, read on the forward strand.
AACCCAAATCTAAAATTTCGGTCGACGGGCGCTCGCCGGCTACCCTTCCTGCTTCGCAAGAAGAGTAATACTAACACACCAGTCAGTATTATAATCGACCTCGTCGTTTCTTCCTCGGGAATTAAGGTAAGGTTTTGATTTTTTCAAGCTAGCAACACACCTGTCGCTAGCTTGTTTTCCCTCACTACCGACACCACGGTAGCGAGGACGTTTTTTCTTCTTTTCTCTTTCTCACGGAGGAGGAATATTAACACTCCAGTTAATATTCTTTGAGAAAAAAGACCTACACTGTCCTCTTTTTCTCCGGATTAAAGACAGGTTGGTAACACTTTTTTCTCGACGACGTACCTGTTACGAGCGGGACCTCTCCACGCCACGCGGCGAACAAGATGGACGCCTCTCTCCCTCACACCAGAGGAGTCAGGGACTCGGAGGTTCGACTCTGCGGCTGCGGGTTGAAAATATCAGGCACAGACTCACACCAGGTCTCTGGAACACGCCCAGGAGGCTATTGACAACCCCGGCTCGTGCGGGCATTGTGCCCGTTTCACTATAAAGATCCTCCGCCGACGGTTAGCACGCCAAGCTAGCTTGTCGGGACAGGACCCCCTCATGTCCGTTGATTTGCCGGCTGGCAATCAAGACGCGGGGGCGTCCACCGCAGAGATTGAGCCCGGCACTGTGTCGGTCTGGGGCTCATCAACAGCGGCAGCTGCAGAACCGGAGTCCCGCGCCGTGTCAGGCTGGCACCTGGCGGCGGCAAGAGACGCGGGAACGGATAGACCTCACCATGGTTTCCCCCGCGGAGGATGTCCTGGAATTGGATTACATGGAGGACGAAGAGGATGCCTCTGAGTTCCTCCTGTCTGATTCGGATGAGCAAGAAGACGATATCTTCATGTCATCGGCTCAGGCTGCAAAGCCGGGAGCGATGGCTGCTCTCCCGGGCGATAGCACACCAGCTTCGCCCTGTCTGAACATGGACCTGCAGGCTGTGTGTCAGCGTGCCGCGTCCAGGCTAGACATCCCGTGGCCCGAAATGGCCAAGGAGACCTCCAGGTCCCGTTACGAGGGGAAACATTTCCCCCAAGCAACGAGGACAAGGAGGCAACTCCTTCCGGTCTTCCCGGAGATGTTGGATGAGGTGTCGGTCTCGTGGAGAGACCGGCCCTTTAGCAACAAGGCCCCAATCCAGGGTGCCTCCTCCCTAGACTGTGACGGCATGGAGAGGCTCGGCCTGCTCCGCATACCGCCTATGGGACCGCTGGTGGCAGCCCACCTCCTACCAAGGATGGGCCCGTCACCAAGCAGGAACCCCACGCTGCCAGCGAAGGTGGATTCCAGTCGACCATGACGGAACGGGCCTACAGAGCCGCAGCGCTGTCCGCCAGGGCTCTGAACGTTTCCTCGCTGCTAACCACATACCAAGCGGAGCTCTGTGAGGATCTGTCGAGCAATCCTCGACCGGCCGTTCTGGATGAGATGGCCGCGGTCACAGACATTTGTCTCCGTGTCCAACGCTGCACCGTCCAGGCCACGGGAAAGGCAATGTGGATCATGGTGGTGCAGGAAAGAGCTAGATGGCTCAACCTCACCAACCTCCCAGACCGGGAAAAGGAGGATGTGCTTGACATGACCATCGTTCCCGAGGGGATTTTCGGCTCCGCTCTCGCCTCCATGCAGAGGAGATGCGAGTCAAAAAAGAAGGAGGACGAGGCCCTCCACCTCTGACTCCCTCGAAGGGCCCAGCCGCTGCCTTCACAGCGGCAGTCCTTCGACCAAGCTGCCTCCAACCCTGCTCGGTTCAAAATACCCAAACAGCAGAAGTCGCAGCCCGCCCCGAGTCCCCAGCCCAGGCAGGAGACGAGGGCGAGTTGGCCTAGAAAATCTCCGGTCCCGGCTGCAGCCCAGGCGCAGCCGACCCAGAATTTCGGCCAGCAGTCGAGGAAGAAGAAGCGAGCGGCCTGACAGCCCCTCCTTCTCTCCTCTGTGACAGAGCTGGAAGTCCACGGTTCCCCAGCTCCAGATGTGTTCCCGCCGCCTCGAGAGATGCCTCAACACCATCCTCAAGTCCGCACACACACATGTCACAAGTTTATTGTTGTTTCTAAAATAAACCATTTTCCGCTGATGCATCCAGGCTTCAAGCCAAGGGCGCAGCTCAGAAAAATGAAAAGAAAAACAATAAAAACAATAAACAGTCCGTCAACTGTTCCCCTTCTGAGAGCAGCTACGGCTTCTCTCAAAAGGCGGATTATAGACGGGTCTGTGAAGGCACCACCGTCACGCGCATGCGCAGTGCCGGCTGGGGCTGTGAAGGCACCACCGTCACGCGCATGCGCAGTGCCGGTTGGGGTTGTGAAGGCACCACCGTCATGCGCATTCGCAGTATCGGTGGGGATTGTCGATATGGGGCACCACCGTGTTCAGACACTACAGGGCCCCATAACACAACTAATAGGGACTCAGAGGGTAAGAGACGTGACATCTCCGCTGACTCAAAGGAGCATACAGTGGAAGATGCTCACAACATCTGCTTGGGGTTCTCAAGACAGTAACACGGAGCTACAGACTCCAATTTGCTGTCACCCCCCCTCGCTTCTCGGGCATTCTGTAAGGTATTTACGGAGGTCGACCGGCAGTGGAACAGAGACCTTCAGCGGGCGCACATAAATTACCTGGAGCTTTTAGCGGTGTTCCTCACTCTAAAATGCTTTCTGCCTTTTCTCAGAGGACATCATGTCCTCGTGAGGACAGACAACACGACCACAATATCGTGTATAAACCGGGGGTTTGCGTTCTCTCCAGTTACACATGCTGGCACGCAAACTAAACTTATGGAGCGGCAGATGTCTCCTCTCTCTGAGAGCGACGCACGTACCAGGAGTGATGAACCTCGGGGCAGTGCTACTGTCCAGAGGTGCACCACTATATGCAGACTGGACTCTACATCCAAGAATTGTGAGTCAGCTGTGGGTGCGTTACGGCAGAGCCGCGGTAGATCTCTTCGCATCAAAATAAAATGCTCAATGTCAGCTGTTCTTTTCAATGCGCGATTTAAACGCACCGTTAGGCGTGGACGCGCTCGTGCACGATTGGCCTCCGGGCCTTCTGTACGCGTTCCCACCCCTGGCTCTGATACCCCCAACTCTGGCCAGAGTGAGGGTACAACGCCACACTCTTATCCTGATAGCTCCGCACTGGCCCGCAATGTACTGGCTGGCGGAGATATATCAGCTGCTGTGCGGGCAGCCATGGCAGCTCCCACTACGCAGGGACATACTGTCTCAGGCGGGGGGGGGGCAATCCTTCACCCACACCCAGAGCGCTGGGCACTATGGGCCTGGCCCGTGAGTGGTACAATCTGAATACAGTGGGACTCCCTCAGAAGGTGATAAACACTATTCAGAGTATGAGAGCTTCCTCCACCAGGTCTCTTTACGACTGTAAGTGGAGGGTGTTTGAGGAGTGGTGCCTTCAAGAAGGACACATCTCTTTTCAATGTCCTGTCGGGGTGATTTTATCATTCCTACAGGACTTGATCGATAAACACAGAGCTTTCTCCATGATCAAGGTGTACCTGGCTGCTATTGCTGCATGCCATGTGGGCTTTGAGGGTAAGACGGCTAGCCAACATCCTTTGGTCTGCCGTTTTATGAAAGGGGCTCGCAGGCTCCTCCCTGTTTCCAGGTCACTGGGACCCTTATGGGACCTGGCAGTGGTTTTAAATGGGCTCAACCTGACCCCATTTGAACCCCTGGAAGGAGCTGACATGAAGCACTTGTCACTCAAGACAGTGCTGTTACTGACCCTGGCATCCACCAAGCAGGTCAGTGACATTCATGCGCTATCTGTACATCCTTCATGCACTCAGTTCGCCCCAGGGCAAACGAGAGTGATGTTGAAGTCCAACCCTGCCTTTACACCAAAGGTGGTTGGTTCATGTACCCCAATTGACATTGAAGCATTTCCTCCGCCGCTGTGGGAACAGCAGCCGGATTTGCTGTGTCCAGTCCGTGCTTTACGCACTTATATGGACAGATCAAAAGAGTTTTGTCATAATGACCAACTCTTTGTGTCCTGGGCTAACCCTCAGAGGGGCAAGCCCGTTACTAAGCAACGGCTCTCCCAATGGATTGTGGAGGCTATTGCTTTGGCCTATACGAGTCAGGGGCTGCAGGCACCTTCGGGTGTGCGGGCTCATTCGACTCGTGGTCTGGCTACATCCTGGGCTTTGTTCAAGGGTGTTTCCACCCAAGACATCTGTGCAGCGGTGAGCTGGTCCTCGCCGCTCACTTTTGTCCGCTTTTACAGGCTAGACGTCTCTGCTCCTAGTGTGGCCCGAGCAGTGCTGGGCACCTTGTTGAGTCAGAGCTCTACCTGTTAAGTTCTGGTTGGTTTGGTGATTTTCGAGATAAGCTCGTCTGGCAATACGGGAGCTACAATTTCCCATAGTGAGACATCGAATGGAGTGTTATGAATGAGAACTATAGGTTACTTACGTAACCCCAGTACTCAGAGTAACATGTAGTGAGATGTCTCACCAGGCGGCCCTCCTTGCTAAGGCGATGCGAGAAGAGGTGCTTATTTTGAATGACGCATGCGACGTAGCGCAAGCTACTTATAGGGGGTGGATTCCCTGACGCTGACGTCAAGATCACCAGCCAATCAGGATTGGCGTAATGAGATTAATGCTTCTGTTTGCTCCGCGATGAGGCGCATCCCATAGTGAGACATCTCACTACATGTTACTCTGAGGACTGGGGTTACGTAAGTAACCTATAGTTTTTATGACTACACGCTATCTTGGTTATGGGTGGTTTCTATTTACACCCTTTATGCAGATGATGGTTATGTTAATAGCTAAATATGGCAGTTGGGTACAGTGTTTGTGTGTGTGCTGGGGGGGCGGGGGGGTGGTTGACTCAATGGAGCAATGGAGCACTTCAACACTTTAGTATAGATATCAATTTTTCTGAGATGTTGTGACTTTTACTTCTTAAAATGGTTTGTATTCAGTGGTGGACAAAAACTTAGTTTGTGAGGTGAGGTACTTAAGGGTTCCCACTTCATACTTGTTCTACTACATTTATATGATAACTTGAGTTACTTAGAATATTCAGATTAGGATGAATAATACAGAATATAGTCAGCAAATATTGTGTTATGTAATACTAAAGGTAAGGATCAAACTGTATTGATCCCTTGGTGACATAGCTAGTTATCCAGAAGTATATTGTACCGTTTACTTTAGGTATATTATGATGCTTATACTTTAATTTTACTTAAGTGTTATTTTCTACTTTTAAGTAAAGATCTTGAGTATATCATCCATCACCGGTTAAGTAAGATTTGATCCGTTACTTACAACTAAAATGCACCTTGAGTTTTTAAAGTGTATGCCATTCTTTGCCCAAATTGAACCCAATATTGCTCAAGAGATGCCGCTTGAGTCATTTCCTCAAACTTTATAAAGCTCCTTTCAGAGCCACAGGACACATAGAAGATATAAGACTCCTCCTTTAACGCACAGACAAGCCAAGAACAGGTAAATGTTAAATTGTACTCACGATCATTGCAGTGAGTCCCTGAGTAAGACGTCATGGAGCAGTCACAGGTGAAGTTCTCCCACTGCTGGATACACACGCCCATGTTGGCGCACGAGTCCTCCTGGCACGTCGTACTGGGGCCTGGAAAAAGGCAGTAAGTAGGGGGGGGGGGGGGTGGAGGCGGGAGAGATACAACGGGAACAAAGTCAAGAACCAATAAGAGCTAGTGCTGAGACTAAACAATGCAGTACCCATGCAAAAAGAAATGCACTCTAGAGATAAATATACATCATGTGGGCCTAGAAGAGACAACAAGGAGTAAACAGTGCCACCACAGGAAGCCCGACCTGGAGTACAACTCATGTAAAAAAAAAACTGTCTGGGGAATCCTGTTTCATGCTGAGTAAAGCGGCAAACGCAGTGGCAAGTCGAAGCAGAGGTGTCTAGGTTTTCACAGGATCAACAGCATGCTTCTCAAGCAGCGGGAGCATCGGCATTCGCTCCGCTGTAAAGGATGCTATGCTAGTTCGGTTCTAATCTGCGTTTAAAGACACGCTACAGCGAATTGTACCACATTTGGACCGATGTGATGACACTGTTAACATCCCTTAATTTCCTTATTTTTTAAGTGTGTGTGTGCAGGTGGACATGCATGCAATATATATCATTCCAACAAGTAGTTTATAAAGTTTTATCAGAGTAAAACTTAGCACGCTGCATTCCCTCTGTGGACAAGCAAGACGAGACATGAACAAAAAACCTTTTAATAAATGACTCATGGATACAAACTCAATTCAACTATACCCCACATAAAAGTTATGGCGTTTAACCCTAACCCATGGATACTAACTCAATTAAACTATAGCTCGTTTAAAAATGTTAGCTTCTAACCCTAACTCATAGATACTAACTACATTAAACTACACCCCTTTAAATATAATAGTTTTTAATCCTAAACCTAACCCTAACTCATGGATACTAACTCAATTAAACTATACCCCTTTCAAATATAATAGCTTTTAACCGTAACCCTAGAAATTATCTTTCCAAACATGTTCTCATTGTGAGTATACACGGTGAACACTAGACAGACAGAATTCATGAAGAGCAGAAAAGAAACAAAAAAGAGGACACGTAGCGCATATCCCCGTGTATGCACTTCAGTCAGAAAGGAGTAGAGGAGGGTATTCAAAGTCAAACTTGGATGTGTGTTTGCTATTCCTCTACACCACACATAGCTATTTGGTACCTTTGAATACTTATACCGAGAGGGAATGCAGACAAAGACAAGCATAGATAACAAGATAATCAATTCCCATGTAGCAGTCTAGATGGACACGTGAGGTGGGGGGAGACAGAAACCCCCTCTGATAACCACGTTGTAAACAAACCAAAGTAAATTAAAATAAATCAAAATGGTGGACGAATGCAAGTGTCAATTGTCTGGTGCGAGACAATGTGAAGAGAAGACATTAGAACGGAGCGGGTTTGCCAGCTGAAGGTGCGTTTACTGTGCAATGCACGGCGTTGGGAGTCAACCAGGCGTCTTCCACACTTTCGCATAATTGTGAATCTCGTGTTGGTATGCGTGCCTCTGTGCTTGTTTGTCAGCGAAAGGGATTGGCGGATTTCGCCGAGTGTTCAGCAGGAGGTCACTCGCACTCTGAAAAACACTCTCAGCTGGGTAAAGTAGCAAATGTAATTTTTTTTTATTACATTAGAGAGACAGAAAGAGGGGTCTGATGGTGCTGAGATGTGCAGTGACAGCCTCTAATGTGGCATTTCACAGAAGAACACAGCACTCCCACAAATTACCTGCCACTGCTTTCAGACTGCAATAGACGGTATGAACATCACTTATCTAATCTGTGTACTCTCTTTAAATATACTGTGTACTCTTTGCAACTTTATCAAATATGGAAACACTTCTATAAGAACATTTATCCAACTCTTATTTACAGGTAGAAGTGCTAGCATCATATGTAAACAAACATATGTATGGCTACATTAACACAGCAGCAATGCTAGAGGCCTACTAGCATGACAAGGTGCAACGGTGCATGTGTATTTCAAGAAACACATAGTTCCGCGCAAACATTTACCAGTAAAAAGCGCAAATTAAGACATTTATTATTGTCATACAGATGTTAACTTGAAGGTAACATTATATTTTTATCATATGCGGGTCTAGTCAAACGAGTAGAATTGTTAATTTGATTGTAAAATGTTATATATTCACAGGAACTGCAGCTCATAAACATCCAATTTAAAAAAAAAAAGCGGCTTACAAAAAAAGAAATATGCCATTACAGTTTTATTGTAATTTATTTGTATACATTTTTGTCTGAAAGATGCAGATGTGGAAGAATTACGTTACGAATATTTATGAAAGTTCTTGTTTCTGTCGGAGGGATGGGAGTTTGTCCCAAAACTTGAGCGGGAGTGCTTAGGGGTTGGTTTGGAATCGGGCCATAGTATCAGAGTGCAGTTACCTGACTTAAAATAATGTGACTTATGGTTACTAAATATGTTGTTTTTCCTTTGCAGTAACAATGTTCCTCATTGTGGAACAAATAATAGATATTTTTTCCATTAGTCTGTCTTTCTCTTTCTCTCTTAGTATCAACTTTTCTGTTTTCAGAGAGCAGGTAACCTCCTCCGCGGCACCCAGGGAACATTACTGCCACGGTGACACCCACGATGCATTGCACACAGCAGACTTTCAGGCGAGCAGGCCTCAGAGAGGCTGAGATTGACCCTCTACCTTGCAGGTCGGCTTTGGTGAAACCAACTTTGTTAGCGCAGAAAGAAAATAACAAACAGAACAGAGCAGAGCGAAAAACAAGAGTAAAGGTTAGTGAGGGAGCAGCATTGTTAGCGTTCGTAAAAAAAAGTTTCACAAAGTTTGTCACCTTGGCAACACTGGGGAGAGTTGTTGGTTTGTTAGTGAGGGTTGGAAAATATCTCACCCAGTGGTGTTTTCTTTGTTAAATAAGGTATTAAAGTTGCTTTGAAAATCACTGCCAATGTGCACAACCTATTACAAACGTCTGCTGCTCTCTAGAGGTCACAGGCAGAAGTCTGCACAGTGCACAGGAGACATCGGCCGTTTCTCAATCTCGAGGATTCTGGCTTCCAAGCCAATATTTCAAGGATGCTACGTCATCGAGTGTCGCCGAAGGACTGTTCCAATCTCCAGCATACTTGGAATTCCACCGAGGCCGCGTCCTTGGTTTGGGGGAAATTTCGAGGCTGCACATGGGTAGACTTCGCGTCCTTAAAATCCCCACAATGCTTTGTGCACGGACCAATTTCAAAAACCCTTGCGGAGAATTGCTGAACCGAAATCGTGGCGTAGAACATGTGTTGGTAAATATGTTACTTTGTTACATTTGTTTGTTATCACCAAAAATGTGTTCCGTGAAAGTAAAGCAAGTTCATAATTAGATAGACATCGTGAGGTATTTATTTTCGGTAGTTTATGTTGAAACCGTTAGAGAGAGTGGCACACTTGTTAGCCTGTTCCATTCTTCTTCGTTTCCGAAGCCGTGGCTTGGAAGCATACTTGCTTTGTTTCTGAAGGAAGTGACTTGGAAGTACGCGACTACCAAGCCAGCATCCTCGCGATTGAGAAACACCCATCATGTATTTAGACACAATATTATTTAAATTAGAAGAGTAAGAATAAACAATATCTTATATACAGTAGAGAGTAGTTCTGCACATTAATCTACATTTAATCGCAATATTGAAATTGCAGAAAGCACAATATTTTTGAATCCCAAATATTTGTAAATAATATGTTGATTGAAATATAGTGGAGCTGCATGTATATCCAGTGTACACATTGCATTCTACGGAGTTAATAACATATCTTTGTTTGCTACAGATCCTCTTAAAAATATATCAACATGATCATTTTAAATGTTTTTCAATGATAATGAGAATAATAATGCTAAATGATCAATCCCTCTAATATCTCATTAATGATATTGTAATTGTAAATAAAGTCCATATCGTGCAGCCCTAACAGTTTTGAGCCAAAGCATATTGACTTGTAATTATATTAACAACATCAGATATAACATGAATTATTGTATTGCTGTACAAATGCCACATCATTGGTGTATTAAAATGCAAATGGTAGATGCTGGAGAAGGGAAAAAGCCAGGTCAGTAAATATTTGGGTGTTTCTAAATCTAGCATTTAAAAAAAAACACCTTAGCTTCTGTAACTTTCATTTGAGTTCATATTGTGAATACACATATTTCCTAATATTTTGTTCAGGTTTGAGTACCCCTGCTTAACTTAAAAAATATTGATGCAACATAAAAAGTTAACAAGCCACAAAAAAAGTAGTTTCTTGTTATGCCTGGCGCAGGAAAAGAAAAATAGATGGGATTAACAATGCCAGCGAGTGGCTTTAAGGGGCTTCAGAGGAGCCTTCTAATTAGACTAATACATCTCAGGCGGCTTCATGACTCTTATTCGCTAAGGGCCGTCTGTACCTTCACAGCCACGCTCAATCTGCCCGCTGCGGAACAGGGCGTCGTTGATGAGATCTGGCAGGCGGCCGTTGAGATCCACCGAGGCCAAGCAGCCCTGGAAGCCCTCCCGAGAGACCACCAGCTTCGGGAGGTTCTGGTACATGTTGGGCCCCAGACCCCCGATAAACAGGTCACCTGTAGAGGGACGAGAAGAGATTTGAATAAATACTAGGGTCACATATAGGGTCTGTTTTTGTGATGAATATTATAACTTAATAATCAGGTCCAGTTGAGTGTTTAATATTGATGACAGATATACTGATTATGTTTTCAGGCTAGATTACCAATTGATCTTAATTCGTTCCACACAATCCATTGGATCAAATCGGTGTGTTTTACAATGTCACACATTTTTACAGGTGTGACAATTATTTCGTAAAAAAGTTGCCTTTCCTTCAATAATTTGAATCCCATTCAAAACCTTAAGTAACAGTAAGTATACTTAGACATATTGAATTATTTGTATTGGATGGGTATGTATTTTGGGGAAATTATCATGCATGTTTGCAACATTGCAATCTTTTTATGTTAGAAACAAAGTGAAATGTTTTCAAAAATCTAAAAAGTTGGATGATCCTCTTCTCAATATTAATTGTACAAATTGAGTATGAGAAAAAAGTTATACTCTTAAACAGGTAATGTGTCAATAATATGAAAGACCAAGGGATGGAGTAGAGTCTTGACTTTTTCAAAAAAGACTTTATCGAATCAAGTCTTGTAGGGTTGTATTCTAATCTCTGACATTCATGAAGTGGTTTATTCAAACCTCTGAAAAAGCGAGGCTGTGGTACCTTTGAGGTCGAGGTTCTTGGCTCCGTTGACATTCTGCGTGACGGACTTTGAGTCCACCTTGAGCGTGTGTGTGTTGGCGGCGTCTCTGGTGATGACCACGTTGTGCCACTGGTTGTCGCTCAGCTGGTTTTCGCTGTTCCCCTTCAGCAGACTGGGCCCGTTCCCCAGGTCGAACACGTAGTGGATAAACCTGCAGGAGAGGAACTTTGTTAGTGAAGATATGCGCGTGTGTTTGCTGTATGTATGCTTTTTATCTTCTGGAGAAAACTATAGGTTACTTACGTAACCCAGTACTCAGAGTAATATGAAGTGAGATGTCTCACTATGGGATGCGCCTCATCGCGGAGCAAACAGAAGCATCAATCTCATTACGCAAATCCTGATTGGCTGGTGATCTTGACGTCAACGTCAGGGGAAATCACCCCCTATAAGTAGTAGGGCTGTGCATCTTCACTGGTCTCACGATTCGATTCGATTACGATTATCCTGTCAACGATTCGATTCGGTTCGATATCCCGGTGCATCACGGTGCATCACGATTCATACCAATGCGTTGCATCCTCAATTTTCTATATTACTGCACATGGCTTATTTTTCATCAATGCATACATGCAGTAAATACATATGAACTCTCTTTTTATTATTTAGAAAGTGCTTCAGAAATCAATAACATAAATGTCTTGACATTAATTTATAAACCAAAATAAATGAATTGTATAGGTCTAGCCTCCGTGTGTGAAGTTGTTCCATCCTCAAAAACAAAAAGCTAATTCTTCTAGCAACAGTCTTCTGTTAAGAAAGGACACTGAATGTCCTGAATGAGGCATCACACACAGGACTTGAGTCTGAACACAGCAGACAACAGGAGTATTTACAACAGCATATACAAACAAAAATAGTGCATGTGGGTGCACATTTACATTCTCTGTCTTACTGTTACATAAATCCCATGAATGTATGAGATTAAATTAGCTTCATTATATCTCAGTGATTAAGTGAATAATAAAGTTTCTATCGGGTCACCATCAGCCTGTCACTCATTATTTTCAGGGAGGGGGTGGGGCTTGGAGGAACGGAGAGGAGACGGTGATCGAGCTTTTTTCCTCCTGCCTTCACAAACTTTACACACGTATATATCGTCTGAAAATTGCTAGAGGACATTCATACTTTGCAATCCAAGACTTAATTAAATCCACCAAAAACCTGACATGATTGTAACGCGATTATTTTTGAAAAACATAAATCCCTGTCACACTCCGTGTCGCTGCGGCTCAGAGACACAGGGACCCTGTGTCTCTGACACGGAGTGATTGAGAGCGGGTCCTTCTGCTGTCGGTTCTGGACTGGTGTTCTTGTGTTGGTGGATAAAGCAGACTGCTCCGTGTTGCTATGCCGCTGTCACGTCTGTTCCCTGATCTCTGCGTCACCGACCGATTTGATATTAAAGTGACAGAATTTTTTTTATAGTAAAGCCGCGGCCAGAAAATCAGGAAGCAACGTTACCACTCTATAACCGATTATCTTCCGTCACTGCATCGAGACCGAATCGTCCACGTCCGCATCGCAATGCATCGTAGAAACGATTATTTTCAACACCCCTAATAAGTAGCCTGCGCCACAACGCATGCGTCATTCAAAATAAGCACCTCTTCTCGCTTCACCATAGCAAGGAGGGCCGTCTGGTGAGACATCTCACTTCATGTTACTCTGAGTACTGGGGTTACGTAAGTAACCTATAGTTCTCATTCATAACACTCCGTTCGATGTCTCACTATGGGATATTGTAGCTTCCGTATTGCCAGACGAGCTTATCTCGAAAATCACCGATCAACCAGAATTTAACAGGTAGAGTCCCGACTCAACAAGGTGCCCGCCACAGTGAGATGATAGTGAACTGTTCATGAACTTGTCATGAAAAGTTCGGGCTAGGGCGGAAACATCAGAGTAAGTGTGTGGCGTTGCTCCTTCACTCTGGCCAGAGTTGGGGGTAACAGAGCCAGGGGTGTGAACGCGTACAGAGGACCCGGAGGTCAATCGTGTACGAGTGCGTCCCCGCCTAACAGTGCATTAAAGAGAACAGCTGTCATTGAGCATTTTTTCTTTTTGCGAACAGATTTAACGCGGCTCCGCCGTAACGCACCCACAGCGGACTCCCGATCCTTGGATGAGGAGACCAGTCTGCATAGAGTGGTGCACCTCGGGACAGAAATTCTGTCCCGAGGTGCATAACTCCCGGTACCTGTGTCGCTCTCAGAGAGAGGAGACGTCTGCCGCTCCAAGGGATCAGTTTGTGTGCCAGTGTGTGTGACTGGAGACAACGCAACCTCCCTTGGCGGTTCATACACGATATCGTGTTGTCTGTCCTCACGAGGACATGGTGTCCTCTGAGAGAAGGCAGGAAGCGTTTTAGGGTGGGGAACACCGCTAAGAGCTCCGGGTGATTTACGTGCGCCCGCTGGAGGTCTCTGCTCTAGGGACCTCTCACCGGGCGACCTTCGTAAATACCCCATCAGCCTGTCTGACCTGCGTCCGTGGTGACCACTTTCCGTGAAAGGACAGCACCCGTAGGCGCGTCCCACACTAGAAAAGTCGGGTGTAGTGCCACTACGCATTACATAATAACCAATACACTCTGCACGCCGTGGCGCGCGGGGTTTAGTTTTATTATGAGACCCATGTTGAGCGGGTGCTTTACGAGGACATTTGTCTGCGTAATCTGACTCTTAGGCCGCAAGGTGAACCTCGAAAAGTCCTCTAGAAAAGAAATCCCGCTCCACAGAAGTGGAACTACACAATCTTTAGTTCATAAAAAAGAACGAGTCATGCCAAAAAAAAGTTCGTCGCTAAAATTCCTGCCAATTCTTCTAGGCACGTAATTATTGGCTGAACTAGTCCCTTCAAAGCGTAATAATATCTTGGTCCAAAGTAGTGCCACGGTTCGTCACGTGATCATGCTACACCAATTGGGTAGCTGCATATTGTCAACAGAAGTGAAAGATGGCCGCCTACATGGTTGCGCTAAACCAGACCAAATGGATTCTAAACAGTGCTGTATGCTTGTTTTATGTCATGTTTTGTCATATGTCTTAATACATCACTAAGTCCGAGGTATTTGCGTTATATACGCAGTATTTGTGAGAGGTTTTACTATCTGGGAACAGAGTTGACCATCGAATCAACATTGACTAGCAGCGTTTATCAGCCAACTCCAGCTACAAACAATTTCCCCACGGGGATTAATAAAGTATATCAAACTCAAATTTATCAAACTATCATTCCTGGACTACCATGTTCGCATCGCTAGGTTCATTGGCTGAGCTCGTGGATTATTCCATTAGACTGAGGACTTTTTGTCTGTCTGTTGTTACCCTGTACACGTTAAATGCACTCTTATTTCATACATAGCTGCGTCCAAGAAGAAGGTTAACTTGTTACGTTAAGTAATTTAGATCAATAAAAAGCAGTACTTCCAGGCTGAAGACTTTTCTTTTTGTCGCTGCTTTTAATTGAACTATTCATATCTTAGACTGCACTGTAACTGTTATCCATGTATTTTTTCTTTTAATGTTTATTTTATTAGCTTTTCTTTTTAATGACTGATTTTAAATGCCATTTTCTTAATGTCTTTCATTTTTTGTAAAGCACTTTGAATTGCCTTGTGTTGAAAAGTGCTATATAAATAAACTTGCCTTGCCTTACTTATACCAATGTCCATTGATTCATTTATTTACTCATTCATCCCTCCACAAATGAAAACAACACTGATGAACCATAAAAACTAGATTTATTACAAATATAAAAAGGTATGTCGTAGAAAACAGTACAAAACAGAATAAGGACATGTAATGGAGTATAATTGATTGGTGTCAGGTGATCGTGATCCGCAGCCACGGCTGGGCGGAGCGGCTGATTGGTGCTGTGATGGCCTCAGCTGGTTAAAAGAGTCCTGCTGATTATACTCTGTGTTCTAGTTTGGTTGTGAAGCCACACGGTTTTTTGACCGCTGCATTGCACTGCAGAGAAGAGACTATTTGTTTATTTAAAGGACGCACACTGTTTCAACCTCGTCTGGTAAGATACGATAACTTGGAAATAAATGTACCAAAAACAAACGTATCTCTGAGTGATGTGTGAGCGCGTCTGCCAGGCGCTAAAACCAAAAGAACAGAAAAGAGCTTAAGAAAGGTGGAACGAAGGCTCTTTTATTCCTATTCCTCACTGTCAGTGTCAGGGCAGTCATCGTTCTCTTCCTCCGTTTCTTTTTTATTTGCACAATTTGAGCAACGACATAAGTCTGTGCAACAGAGTCCTGCAGAGAAGCATGAACACCTGCCTTTCTCACAGGCAGACTCTTTGCAGCTGCAGTGTATCACATGCAACACGCTGTCAGGGGCAGGATTTATTGTCATCCAGGTGATGTGTAAGTTCCCATCCTCTATTTCCCAACCATATCCAGCAGGTGATGGAGCATTCATTTCTCTTTTGAGACAGGACCTCATTATTGCTGCCTGGTCATTTGCCCTTTTGCAGTGCTGATGGAGGGCATCAGGAGTAGGGGGAATGCTTAATTCGGGCAAGGCCGATGATGCCATACAGAAAGCCTTGTACCTAGCATCATTTACATCTTCTGCTGCTGGCTGATCATATAGGTGACATACATACCGGCAAAGAAGTGCAAATGTTGATTGCTCCAAGTCAAAGTTAGTACCTAAACTTCTAAAAGCCTTAAGGTAGTCATCTTTCTCACATGCAACAGCAAATTACTTTCTTTTACCTTTGCCATAGAAAGCGCTTGTGGAGTCACACCCAGAGAACGTGTGAATTCCAATCAAGGCTGTGCAGCATGTTGGACATGTAAAAACACCCGTGTGTCACATTCCTCATGATCACACTGCAGGTCTTCAACAACATCAACAGTGGTTGTTAAACTTGAGGTTTTCAGCCACCACGTTCCGAGTCTCCCTTCAAGCCGAGCCACCGTTGTAAGCTTGTCCTGTACGTATTCCATCTTGTATTGGCAAAATAATCAACATTTTTGTGCTTCACAGACGTAATATGCATGTAACAATGTTTGTGTGTTGATAATTTTGACTTTTTGAGACTTTCTGGTGCGTCTGGAGCCTTCTTTCCACCTTTCTTAAGCTCTTTTCTGTTCTTTTGGTTTTAGCGCCTGGCCGACGCGCTCACACATCACTCAGAGATACGTTTGTTTTTGGTACATTTATTTCCAAGTTATCGTATCTTACCAGACGAGGTTGAAACAGTGTTCGTCCTTTAAATAAACAAATAGTCTCTTCTCTGCAGTGCAATGCAGCGGTCAAAAAACCGTGTGGCTTCACAACCAAACTAGAACACAGAGTATAATCAGCAGGACTCTTTTAACCAGCTGAGGCCATCACAGCACCAATCAGCCGCTCCGCCCTGCCGTGGCTGCGGATCACGATCACCTGACACCAATCAATTATACTCCATTACATGTCCTTATTCTGTTTTGTACTGTTTTCTACGTCATACCTTTTTATATTTGTAATAAATCTCGTTGTTATGGTTCATCAGTGTTGTTTTCATTTGTGGAGGGATGAATGAGTAAATAAATGAATCAATGGACATTGGTATAAGTAAGGCAAGGCAAGTTTATTTATATAGCACTTTTCAACACAAGGCAATTCAAAGTGCTTTACAAAAAATGAAAGACATTAAGAAAATGGCATTTAAAATCAGTCATTAAAAAGAAAAGCTAATAAACATTAAAAGAAAAAATACATGGATAAAAGTTACAGTGCAGTCTAAGATATGAATAGTTCAATTAAAAGCAGCGACAAAAAGAAAAGTCTTCAGCCTGGAAGTACTGCTTTTTATTGATCTAAATTACTTAACGTAACAAGTTAACCTTCTTCTTGGACGCAGCTATGTATGAAATCAACTCATTTTAAGAGTGCATTTAACGTGTACAGGGTAACAACAGACAGACAAAAAGTCCTCAGTCTAATGGAATAATCCACGAGCTCAGCCAATGAACCTAGCGATGCGAACATGGTAGTCCAGGAATGATAGTTTGATAAATTTGAGTTTGATATACTTTATTAATCCCCGTGGGGAAATAGTTTGTAGCTGGAGTTGGCTGATAAACGCTGCTAGTCAATGTTGATTCGATGGTCAACTCTGTTCCCAGATAGTAAAACCTCTCACAAATACCGCGTATATAACGCAAATACCTCGGACTTAGTGATGTATTAAGACTAGTGCTGTCAAAATGATCGCGTTAACGGCGGTAATTAATTTTTTGAATTAATTGCGTTAAAATATTTAACGCATTTAACGCATGTGCAGAATGGCCCGCCCCATACGTGCCACCAGTGGCAGCGCCAGGGTATGGCTGGGGTAGGCTACACCCATACCAAGAAATGGCTTAGCCCCACCATGAAAAATGATGTTAAAGTAAGCAAAATAAAGTCTGACAACTCGCGCGGAGTAAATTGCACAGACAGCAGTTAGTAAGACTGATTTCAGTAGCCACGGTTTTGAAAACTTTTGTCACGTAGTGATCGTCTTCTCAATAGAACATCTTTGATAACGGCGTGGTGTTGTTGCAGGAAGTCCCGACGCAGAATACTTTTGCCGTAGTACAGGGCAGAGCCATATAATAGTAATAATATGGCTCTGGTACAGGGGTGCACATAACTGGTACGCAGGTTATGTGCGTAATCTGAAATGCGTACCGTCACTTGTGTCACAAAGCGCATTTGCGTACCGACGTACTTGTGAAGCTTTTCCAGAAGGCGGTTAGATCACCGGACGACAGAGTCGGTCTCCGTGTGCACAGACAGGGCTGCTGTTAACGTCGGTCTGTACAACGGAACTGTGCCAAAACTACCCCAACCGGCTGCGGAGGGAGACTCCCCCCCTTCACTGGAGAACTGCGCTAAAACAGCTGATCACAACGTTCACACTCTGTGGTCACGAAGTACTCCACTAGCGCCCCCCCCCCCCTCTGTCGACTTCCCTGAAGTACTCCCCCGTTGATAGAAATCAACACGTAATGAATTAAGACCCCACAGTTTGATGATTGATAGGTGTGTGGGTTGTCTTTCATTTTGACATGCAGAATTTTTTTATAATAAACATAGATACTGTATGTTAAATGGATATATCCGCCTTCTTTCATTTATCTTTCCATTCCCACAACAATATACATAAATAAATGGCATATTTTGGACATAGTTCGAATGGTGATTAATCATGATTAATTAATTTTTAAGCTGTGATTAATCTGATTAAACATTTTAATCGTTTGACAGCCCTAATTAAGACATATGACAAAACATGACATAAAACAAGCATACAGCACTGTTTAGAATCCATTTGGTCTGGTTTAGCGCAACCATGTAGGCGGCCATCTTTCACTTCTGTTGACAATATGCAGCTACCCAATTGGTGTAGCACGATCACGTGACGAACCGTGGCACTACTTTGGACCAAGATATTATTACGCTTTGAAGGGACTAGTTCAGCCAATAATTACGTGCCTAGAAGAATTGGCAGGAATTTTAGCGACGAACTTTTTTTTGGTGGATAAGCATGACTCGTTCTTTTTTATGAACTGAAGATTATGTAGTTCCACTTCTGTGGAGCGGGTTGAAACGATAACAGGGTTCACCTTATGGCCTATCCCCCCGTTGACAATTTACTAGCGATAACGAGGGCCGGTCGAGATTCCCGGGCTGATTTTTAGTCCCAGTACGCCACTGAACGTAGCTATTATGTAAGGCAGGGGCGGACTGGGGGGAAAAAGTGGCCCGGGGATTAATTGACAGACAGGCCCACTTAATGCGCGGCTATCGGCCGGCCGGCGACGAAAGTATGTTACTTAACAAAAAACCCTATGCCTTTAATGTTATTTTGGACAATTATTCATATAGTAATCACATTACCTGAGCCCTTGAGTTGCCTAGAGCAAAAATTGTTACGGCATATATTTAGTGATTTTAATGTTAACAGATCATTGATGCAATAACATTTTGACCCAATTTGCCTGACTTGACACATGGAATAAAACATGGGCGACGTACGAAGCATCCTCAATGTGGGTGAGACAATTTAACAGGGGGTGTGGGCAGGTGCTGGACCTCACCTCCTCTAGGGGGGTCCGGGGGCAAGCTCCTCCGGGAAGATTTTTTTTTAAATGTCGAAGTTAAATGCATCAATCTGGTCCATTTTGAGAGCAAAATTAGGGACTAAATCTATGGCAGTTAGTAGGGGCTTGGACTGTGAGCCGTAGGGTCGCCGGTTCAAGTCCCCGACCAGACCTATTTGGAGTGTGGACTTCTACTTGGAGAGGTTCCAGTTCACCTCCTGCCCTGCCGTGGTGCCCTTGAGCAAGAAACCAGACAAGGCTGTACCTTTAGTAATGAATATTACATGTTGTGAGTGTGAGAGAGATTTTCTTTTCAGCAATGTAGATGGAAGGAATGGAGGCTGGAGTCCGCTTTATATCAAACACTGAGTTTAATGAGAGCCAACGGCCGGGAGCATTGGCAGGGTTCTCACACGTCTTCATCATGTGATTCCCCAGCCAACACTGAAGATTACACAGAAACACAGCGCAAATCTACACAGATAATCAAGGAGGAGCCTCTATTTCGCGCGTCTTCTGATCGATAATCACAAAAACACATGGATTCAGAGACAAAGACAGTCTGTTAAAGTCCTCTGGCAGTTAGTCACAGTCCCCCAACAGGAAAGCGGAACCTTTAACCCTTTAACCTTTAACCCCCTGCTCTAAGTTATGGCAGACCTATGTGAAACACAAAATGCTTTTTGGTACAAACACACAACAAAATATTTCCCTCACAGTGAGGAAATCTTTCCACCAATAATTTCAATAAGTAATCCAAAATGTATTCACTTCAGGTTTACGAAAGTAACTGTAATCAGATTACTCGTTTTTCAAATGTAACACGTTTTGTATTCTGATTACGTAACGCCGTTACATGTATTCCGTTACAACCCAACCCTGGCCACACCCCACTGGGCTGGGCTGGGCCGGAACACTTACAAATGTGGGCCGGTAGGATTTTTTTCTTTTTTAGAAACTTTTTTTTTTTTTTGGCCCTCCGGCCCACACACAGCACCGGCCCACCGGGGAAACTCCCGGTATTCCCGATGGCCAGTCCGCCCCTGATGTAAGGTGCTGGTATATATATATATATATATATATATTAGTGCTGTAAAAATTATCGCGTTAACGGCGGTAATTAATTTTTTGAATTAATTGCGTTAAAATATTTAACGCATTTAACGCATGTGCAGAATGGCCCGCCCCATACGTGCCACCAGTGGCAGCGCCAGCGCCAGGGTATGGCTGGCGTAGGCTACACCCATACCAAGAAATGGCTTAGCTCCACCATGAAAAATGATGTTAAAGTAAGCAAAATAAAGTCTGCCAACTCGCGCGGAGTAAATTGCACAGACAGCAGTTAGTAAGACTGATTTCAGTAGCCACGGTTTTGAAAACTTTTGTCACGTAGTGATCGTCTTCTCAATAGAACATCTTTGATAACGGCGTGGTGTTGTTGCAGGAAGTCCCGACGCAGAATACTTTTGCTGGAGTACAGGGCAGAGCCATATCATAGTAATAATATGGCTCTGGTACAGGGGTGCACATAACTGGTACGCAGGTTATGTGCGTAATCTGAAATGCGTACCGTCACTTGTGTCACAAAGCGCATTTGCGTACCGACGTACTTGTGAAGCTTTTCCAGAAGGCGGTTAGATCACCGGACGACAGAGTCGGTCTCCGTGTGCACAGACAGGGCTGCTGTTAACGTCGGTCTGTACAACGGAACTGTGCCAACACTACGCCAACCGGCTGCGGAGGGAGACTCCCCTCTTCACTGGAGAACTGCGCTAACAGCTGATCACAACGTTCACACTGTGGTCACGAAGTACTCCACTAGCCGCCGCCCCCCCTCCCTCTGTCGACTTTCCTGAAGTAATCCCCCGTTGATAGAAATCAACACGTAATGAATTAAGACCCCACGGTTTGATGATTGATAGGTTTGTGGGTTGTCTTTCATTTTGACACGCAGAAAAATGTTATAATAAACATAGATACTGTATGTTAAATGGATATATCCGCCTTCTTTCGTTTATCTTTCCATTCCCACAACAATATACATAAATAAATGGCATATTTTGGACATAGTTCGAATGGTGATTAATCATGATTAATTAATTTTTAAGCTGTGATTAATCTGATTACAAATTGTAATCGTTTGACAGCCCTAATATATATATATACTAACTGTGCTTCCCCCCCCGCCCCCCCCAAAAAAAGTTGTAAATCAAACAAGTGAAGTACATGTTATAAAGCCGTGGAGGGCTGGAGTTTATAAACCAAAGAGTCCCTGACGGGACGCTGTAATAAGTAAAGCGAACGCACCCGCAAGGACACCTGGCCTCCTATTGGTTGAGGGATTTTGACAGGATTGTTGCACAAAAGTTTCGAGCGCGCACAGAATAATTCTGAGCAGCAATATATCTGAGTGCAAGCGTACAGTTTGAGCACAAGCAGAGCAAATCTAAGTGCAAGCAGACACTATTTGAGTGCGAGGGCACTATTTGAGTGAGAGGACAGAGTTTGAGGGAAATAAATCTCAAATTTAAATACCACGCTCTTGAATAAAGATAAGGGAATAACCCCCATACAAGAGCAGCGGCTGGACCCTTCGAGGGAGGCAGAGGTGGAGTGCCTCGTCCTCCCTCTTCTTCGTCTCACACCTCCTTTGCATGGAGGCGAGAGCGGAGCCAAAAATTCCCTCGGGAACGATGGGCATATCCAGTACATCCTCCTTTTCCCGGTCTGGGAGGTTGGTGAGGTTGAGCCATCTCGCTCTTTCCTGCACCACCATGATCCCAATTGCCTTGCCCGTGGCCTGGACGGCGCAGCCTTGGACACGGAGACAAATGTCCGTGACCGCTGCCATCTCGTCCAGAGTGGCTGCCCCCGGGTTACCCGACAGGTCCTCGCAGAGCTCCGCTTGGTAGGCGGTTAACAGCGAGGACACATTCAGGGCCCTGGCGGACAACGCTGCCGCTTTGTAGGCCTTTTCAGTCATTGCTGACTGAAAACGGTCCGACTTTGCTGGCAGCGTGGGGTTCCTGCTTGGTGACGGGCCCACCTTTGGTAGAAGGTGAGCCGCTACCAGCGGTTCCATGGGCGGCATGCAGAGCAGGCCGAGCTTCTCCATTCAGTCACAGTCTAGGGAGGAGGCACCCTGGATTGGGACCTTGTTGCTGAAGGGCCGGTCCCTCCACGAGACCGACACCTCATCCAACATCTCCGGGAAGACTGGAAGGAGTTGTCTCTTTTTCCCCGCTGCTTGGGGAAGATGTTTTCCCTCGTAGCGGGACCTGGAGGTCTCCTTGGCCATTTCGGGCCACGGGACGTTGAGTCTGGCCGCAGCCCGTTTACACACGGCCTGCAGGTCCATGCTCAGACCGGGCGAAGCTGGTGTGCTATCGCCCGGGAGAACAGCACTTGCCTCAGGCTTTTCAGCCTGAGCCGGTGACATGAAGGTGTCCTCTTCCTGTTCATCCGATTCGGACAGGAGGAACGCCAGGGCGTCCTCCTCTTCGTCCTCCTCGTAGTCAGGCCCGAGGACATCCTCCGCGGGTGAGACCATGGTGAGGTCTAACCGGGAGCCCCAGCTTGGTGGAGCGTGGGAAACCGTTCCCGCGTGTCTTGCCGTCACCGGGTCCCGGCCTGCCAGGGCGCGGGATTCTGGTTCTATAGCCATAGCAGATAGTGAGCCCCAGACCGACACGGAGAGGGGCTCACTCTCTGTGGCGGACGCCCCCGTGTCCTGACTGCCGGTCGGCGGGTCCGTGGACATGGGGGGGGGGTCCTGTTCCGACAGGCTA
Organism: Pseudochaenichthys georgianus; assembly: GCF_902827115.2. Lineage (NCBI taxonomy): Eukaryota > Metazoa > Chordata > Actinopteri > Perciformes > Channichthyidae > Pseudochaenichthys > Pseudochaenichthys georgianus. Next base: position 11,859,097 of record NC_047526.1, read on the forward strand.
GCTTGTCGAGCTAACCGCCGGCGGAGGCTCTTAACAGTGAAGTGGACGCAATGTCCGCATGAGCCGGGGTTGTCGATAGCGCCTCGGGCGTGTTCCAGCCCGAGGCAGGACGAACAGACCTGGTGTGTGTCTGTGCCCGATATCTTCAACCCGCAGCCGCAGAGTCGAGCCACCGAGTCGAGCCACCGAGTCCCTGACTCCTCTGGTGTGAGGGAGAGGGGCGTCCATCTTGGCCGCCTCGTGGCGTGGAGAGGACCCGCTCTCGACAGGTGGGACGGGAGAAAAGATAAAACCACCTTGTCCTTAATCCGGAGAAAAGGACAGTGTGGGTCTTTTATTCCCGGAGAATACTGACTGGTGTGGCGGGATGCTCCTTTTTAATCCTTTTCCCCTCCGTGGGGAAGAGAAAAGAAAAACACTTCCTCGCTACCGTGGTGTCGGTAGAGAGGGAGCGAGCTAGCAACAGGTGTGCTGCTAGCTTAAAAAAATCGGACCTACCTTACTTTCCGGGGAAGAGAAGGGCGAGGTCGATTTTAATACTAACTGGCGTTAGTACTACCGTCTTCCTGCGAAGCAGAAGGAGTAGCCGGCGAGCGCCCGTCGACCGAAATGGGTATTTGGGTTCAGTCTGTGGACCGTGAAGCTTGCCCGGCTACTGTGGAGATGTGCTCTGAAGCGAGAAGAGGTGTTTGAATGACGCATGCGTTGTGGCGCAAGCTACTTATAGGGGGTGATTTCCCCTGACGCTGACGTCAAGATCACCAGCCAATCAGGATTGGCGTAATGAGATTGATGCTTCTGTTTGCTCCGCGATGAGGCGCATCCCATAGTGAGACATCGAACGGAGTGTTATGAATGAGAACTGCAAAACTGTCAAATATGTCCAGTCTTAAATACACTAAATAGTCTCGGACTTCTAAACAAGTTGACTTTAATCTGAAATGCACTTATTTTATACCATTGGCTTTCTCTGTTATGCGTCTGTGATTATTATAGCTTACCTATTGTAAACCAATGTAAACAAAATGTGTTGGGACCATTAAAGTTAGGGGTTAGGTTCATTTAGATTTCTAACCCTTATGTTGGGTATGTTTCTGCTTGTAATGTTTCCGTATACTACTTCATTTCTCTCCAATTTAAGATGTGCTATTAATATAAACTGTATATAATTAATGTTAAGTGTCTCGGCCTCTATTGTAAATCTATGGAAAGTTTATCGGAGTGTTCCATTTCACATATCTCCATCATCTCCGTCTTATGATGTCAGTAGACTGTTAACACTGAGCAATACCAAACTGATGTGCAATATACACTTCATATTTACAAGTGTTTAACATGTTGTTAATGTTATTGGGGTTTTCAATACATGTTCACTTTTTTTTTTTTTAAATGCTACCAAGTCGTTTGCCTTTTATGTGCACTGTACCTTTGCTGTTGTAACACTTCATAAGTAGCATGCTACTCTGATAGCAATGGGATTTCAACTGATGAAGACAAACAACTGTACCTGCAGTATGGCGATCATTTTGATTTGACAAGCTTGTAAAAGGTGCATCAGAGATTTGGATTTGAGTAAATTAATAATGGCTATTTTAATAATCATCTCTTGACTAGAGCAATGGAATAAACATCTTCTCATCCTCACCCTTTGACCAGCTCTACGGCGATAAAGTCGTTCCCGTCTCCGCTGTTGAAGATGAGGAATCCGTCAGGCGAGGTGGTTTTGAACTGAAAGAAGAGGTGCATTGTGGTATATGCCTGCAGAGTGGCCAGGCCCAGGTAGCTGCCCTTGGTCTTGAAGGTGACGGGGTCGGCGATGATGAAGCGCATCCCGAAGCGTGCGTTCAGCTCGCAGAAGTCGATGTCGCCGTTCTTGCACATGTCGATGTACTGCATGCCGTTGAACTTAAGGCTCTGTGGGGAGAGAAGTGTGTGTACATGGGGTACATATATGAGAAAGAACACTTTGTAGCACAGTATATTCTTCTTTTTTTTTTCATCTTGATTTTATCTAGGAAACGCATTGTGGAAAAATGCGATATGGACTTCATTAATCATGTTAAAAATAGCATAAGTAGAAAACTGCACTTGAGATGGTGTTAAATTGAATATTTAATAAAATCATTTTGGATATCTTTTTTTTTTTTCTGGCAACACACTGGAAGCAGCAGCAAGGCTGAACCAAGTACACTTTCATATCTGTAATTATCTTTCATTAAACTATTAGGTAATATCGTTGTAGCAATATGAAACTAAGTAATTGCACAGTTTCCTCAAGCAGCCCTACAGCTTGAAATGAGGAACTTTAATTTAATTGAATCAAGATTGCCATGGTAATGTTGTAAGAGAAGTTGCCACACATTGTGTTTGAGTAAACCCAATCACAGGAAAGAAATGTATTTCAAAGCCCTGAGGATTATCCTTAAAATAGATGCATATTCCATTCCTTTAATGCTGACTGAAAAGTGACATTTCTAGTAAATAATATTAGTGACATCTGAAGATGAAATATAAAGTGTCTTTGAGTATTAATTGAGATTATAAATAATTGTGACTTACGTCCCCTCCTCTTTGGAACATTACTGAATCAGTGTCTAACATTTGTTGAAAGGATTTTTCTGTAGCGTTGTGATGTCTTGCACTTTTTACCTGAAGGTGCCCGATGAAGGAGGAGGGAGCAGAGGAGACAAAGCGTCTCTCGGTCAAGATGCCCGTCTCCACGTTGTTGAACTCCAGGCGGGTGTGGTCGCCCGCCATCTGACCTGAGATGGAGGGAAGAGAAAGGAGAAGAAGCGGAGGGATGAGGGGTGGAAGAGGAGGAGGGAGGATACTGCAACCTAACCTTCAAACCAGCAACAGCCCAGTTTCACTTTGTGTCAGGCTGATGCAATAACTCTACCACCGACAGTCAAGTTAAGGCAAAAGAACCATGAAAGAAATAGTTTTCCAACAAAAGGTGAAACCAAAGGAAGAGATACATGAGTATATGTCTGCGCCTTAAAAATTGGCAAAACACAAAGACTAAAACACCAGCTATAAGGATTACAACTGCCCGTCAACTTGGGATGGGAACAATTAATCAAATATTCAAAATGATTCAGGCATTCGAATATGAGAATATGAGTTATGAATGTTTTGATTGTAATTATTATTTTTATTTTTGGGAGGGGTGCCTAAGTTGATTACATATGATCAAATGGAATAATTCAATGTATACAACAGTGCCATAGCTAAGTGTGTTAGGTCTAAAGGTGTGTTTTGCTCCGCTCACCGGTCTCTCACAGCGGGCAGAGCTGCAGGTGCTGATCTCTCTCTCTCTCGTCCGGTTATACTTCACTCGCGTTTATGTCCGAATCCATCAGATCTAGCTAGTTCTAGCCAATGACATGGCTGCTGCCCCTCGCTACACGCAGACTCAAACCTCATCTTATGCCCAAATTCCAGCTGAGAGGGTCTTCTCTACAGCTGGCCTGATTGTGAATGGCCTCCACACCCACCTCTACCCTGAGCAGACATGCTCATATTCTTAAACAAGAATGAGTATTGAATAGCTGCATTCTGTGCATAGGCCCTGCTATAGGATGTTGATCTCTGTTGTAATAGGGTTACGTTACCCTGACCCGTTATGTTGTTCGTGTATGATCCCTCTTTCATTTAAAAACCAAGTTATGTTGTAAACATGAAAGCTGTAGGCCTATAGCTGTCAACTGTTTAAAGTGTGATCAACAGTTCAATACATTTGACAAATTCGACTTGGTTTCTATACTTATTTGAACATGTTTTTTTTTTCAAATTATTATTATTTTTTTTCTTTGTAAAACATGTTCCCACATTTTTTGTTTTTTTATAGGATATGTACATGTCGGTTAATCGGTTAACCGTTTTCAAATTCCCATCCCTACCGCCAACAAATAAATAAGAACAATTAAACGACATGATCATGCACATTATGGATTGTATTCACGGGAGTAATACCTTCAGCCATGTCGTCATCCACAGTGAGTTTGAAGTGTTTACCGCGGCGGACCACTCTCACTGAGTGCCACTCATTGTCGTTGAGCTTTTGTCCGGCATACAGAACCTCAGGACCTTTGCCTGAAGAGGAGGGTTAGTTAGTCAGGGGAGGGGACCAAGCACCAACAACATCTGTTTTCACAACTGATTAAACAGACAGCTGAAAAATCAACCAGGATTTTTTTTTTTTTTTTTTTTTAAATTGGAACTAATGTGTAGTCATAATTTTTTTTTTTATCATTTGAAGATTAAGCAGTGCGACAATTACCTTTTTTTGTATTTAACAACAAATACAATAAATCACAACTGACAACTAAATTAAAGAAAACATTTGCTGTTACTCATACGAGGACTCAAACAATGTGACTATTACATATATGTTTGTTACAGATCATCTTTAAAAAATCACAGCACGATAAAATTGATATATTTGGCAATAATTATGAGAAATGTGTTGCAAAAATGATCAATTACTCCTATATTGTTATTGCACATCAGTCAAAAATGATCAGAATTATTCAAATTGTGCAGCCCTGATGACTATATCAATGTAATATAACAGTTTCTCTTTCCGTTGCTTATATTCTCTTAATTTGTATTTTCTAGTTTTGTATTCTAGTTGTACGACAAGAGGCCTACAGATATTGTGTAAGTCATTCCTAAAACAAACCACTAGAAGGCAGCCTCGCCCCATGGAGTCAGAATCCTGAATCTGCTGGAAGACGTTTAACATAAGGTTCAAGTGTTCATCAGTGGTCACTTGAAGTGATTTGGAGACAAGAATTAGGATTTTTAATTAGTGACTAAACTCGTACTGTTACTCTAGGCCTATAGAAAAATACAAGTGTAGTGCAAACTTCAGTATACAGAGAAGCATCCTCTTTGTTACTCAAGTCTAAATCTACGATTGAACTATTAAATGATATTGTGAAGATACATTTTTGGCATATTGTAGTTTGTATCCAAGCTTCTGTTAAATGCTGTGATAAAAATGTAGTTTTTCTGAATAAAAAAGACTAACTCAAATGATAAACTATAACAAAAAAAGAAATTTAAATGAATATACCTGTATATATATATATATATATATATATATATATACATTTAAAGGGAAATAAATTAAATTCTAAATAAAATGAACAATTCCCTTTCCTAGAGTTCTGAAGCATATGTCTATTCAAATGTACTGTATTATTATTATTTGTATTATTATGAAAGACAAAAAACCGAATCTAACACATACTTGGACTTACTTTTAAGCCTTTGTTCAGCTTTATAATTCTCTCTAAAAGCCTTGTGGGCACTTTTGAACAAAATACAAAATAAGAGTCCCTTTCATGAGTAACAGCATGTCTCCTGACACCTTATATATAGTATATCACTTTAGAAGCCTATATACTGCAGTATGTATACTTAGGGCAGGAAAACAAAGCGTGTGAGAAACAGCAATATATTACTGTATAATTGGGAAAAGATATAAGATAGCCCGTAGGGTCTAAAAGCTAGCAGCTATGAGCATACAGGGAAAGATTAGAAACTAGGTTCCTGAATCAATTTAAGAAGTGTGCTATTAAAATATATAGAGTACATTAAGTCAGATTTGCATAACTTTAATCTCTGGCTATTACTTTCCCCCACCCTCTTATCTGAGAAATCCTCTTATCAGTCCCCGGCATTCACACATTCCTGCCCTTACATCTAGCACACAGGCTATAAAACCACACAGTGTAGGAAGAAGAAGGCTGCAGAAGAAGAGTGTTGACTTACTGGTGTTACAGTTTATCCTGACACAGTCTAGATGGGGAGGGGGGAGAATAAGTGAATAAGTGACAGATGAAATCGCATCCTTCAAGGTTACAGCTGCAGACAACCAAGAGCAAGAAAAGCCACCTTCCGGGGACGGTCACATGACCCTGGCAGCCATGTTTCACCTAGTCCTTATACTGATACTGGAAATCCAATTGAATCCCAATCCAATTGATTAATCTAAAAGCTGAAGTCAATAATATTGCACCAATAATGGCTGATATTAGATGGACAATTAGATACGCTAATAGCATCATAAAAGTATTATTTTTGTATATAGTTTAATTTTTTAAATAGTCGTTTGCAACTCAATGGCCACATCGATTTTGCAACCCAGCAAATAAAGCAAAAATACATTTTAAAATGTAGCTTTTTTAACATGAATTGTTTCTCCATCTATTGAACTTGTGTTTGCCAGGTGCATGTTGAAATCCATGTGACCAGGCTGGTCATGTGCCGTCAACCGCAACAGAAAAGTGGGAACAAACAGCCTCGAGCCACGCAGCACCAACACGTACAGATGCATAAAAAACCTTCTCAAAGAGGGTCCTGTGTGTGTGTGTAGTTGGAATATCATTTTCATTTCTACAGGTCTTTTTAATCTTTGGCAAAAAAACGTTTAAGAGTTGATTAAAGGTGTTCCGGCAGCTGTGGTTACCAATTAAAATGCCTTTTATAGAAAGATATATGAGATATTTTGTATGTTCACATGTGTTTTGTGGGGATTTTCCCTCTACTGCAGCGCGCTGGGTGCGGTGGCATCGGGCTGTTTGCCAGACGGGCCGCAGGCTTCGGGGCCTTTGAAGGGGTGAGTGCCATCTTTGAACAAGGCATGGGAGATGCCAGGGTTACTAATGGACGGAGAGAGACATGGACCTGCTATCATGGGAGAAATAATATCAAAATAGATAAAAGACAGACCACTGGAACAGACCCACATAAGAATGCATACTATTAGAGCACTTAGATGTACAACAATAATCTGTTATTCTAAGTAGATTGTAGGATATTAGCTTACATGTTGTCAGAATGAATGCAGGTGTGAGGAATTTCCAAAAAAGTGAAATGTATTTGTACACAAAAAAGAATATTGTGTTCAAAAGATGTACTACAGAGCATGGATAGCTGTGTTTCTTGTAAGATTAATGGATATAAAAATCTACAAAGACGTCTAAAGCATCAAGGCAGAAAAAACGTACAGTTCAGGCAAAACAAGACATGCAACTACAAAGACAAACTACGAAAAAACTGGTTTAGTGTGTGTTAGGTCTGGACCCAAAAAGAAAAGAAAACACAAAGACAGTAAGGCCTCCTCTTGGACTGGAGGGGGGATTAAGGGGACGGTTTATACGATACCTAAGTTGACCGTCAGTTTGACTCTCCCGCTGTCCAGCTCCAGCCTCAGAGTGTCCGCAGACTCGCGGGACGTGGCGGCCATCAGCAGCCCGAACGCGCGCTGAGACATGAAGCGCAGGGAGACGTCCTCCGCCTCTGTGTGCATCACGTTTGGGATGACCACCTTCATGTACATGCTGCCGTCGAACGACAGGATCGAAGACTCTGCGAGACAGAAAAGGAAATGTCCCATTAATAAACTTAGTGCCAACAACAGTAATGAGCGGAAGGTGAGGATGTGTCAATGTCTGTGAAAGAGACCAAAGACACATATGCGGTTTGAAATATGCGCATGTCCCTGTGTGTGGCGCAGTGGCATAGTGCGTTGGTGTTTGGATCAGGGAAGCACAGGTTCAAACCCCACTGCAGTCAGCATGTCGGTGTGTCCCTGGGCAAGACACTTCACCCCAAATTGCTCCTGTGGGGATTGCCCACAGTATTGAATGTATGTAAGTCGCTTTGGATAAAAGCATCTAACATGTGATGTAATGTTATATGTCATCAATGAGAAACACACACACACACACACACACACACACACACACACACACACACACACACACACACACACACACACACACACACAACACACACACACACACACACACACACACACACACACACGTCCCAAACGCACATTTGCAGATGTGTTCATCTTCCATGAGTGACAGGCTGAGGCACACACACACTGCTTAGTGCACTGAATTAAATCATCTTGCTACTTCATCCTTTGCCTGGAAATGTCCCTTTACAGACATTGGTTACTCTGAAGTTAATTATGAATTCTAGCAATAGTAAAAAAAATAATGAATGAAGTATTGTGGAGCTGCAAAGATATCCCTGGCTACTAATCATATTAAACTTAAATAGACATATTTGTTTGGTACAGATCCAGACCTTTAAAAAATTAAAAATAAAACAATTATCAAAATACAAAATAATCAATTTGTTTCATTTGCTTAATGGGGCCTTATTATTCTCATGTCAGGTTCATATTGGTAATGTGTTCCTCTACTGGGACATGTCTCCATGCTTAATGTTCAAAAAGCTCTTTTCTCACACTGCCTGTGTTGCATTACCTCTTTTCACCCTCTGTCTGAAACCAGAGCCCAGTCTGCTCTGATTGGTTAGCTGGCCTGCTCTGTTGTGATTGGTCAACTGCCTAGAGATGCCCCTTAGCCTATCAAGTACAATGGGTTGTAGCACTAGCCAATAGAAGCACAAGTGTTAAGTAGATATGTCACCATGTACTGGAAGTAAACAAAGGAGTCCAATGGAGGCGTTTCAGGCGGGGGGGAGTGTGTGCGAGAGTAACTCCCTCTGGAGGGATGCACACAACCTATATAACACACTACAGGAAAGGGAATACCCCAGAAATCATAATAGAGCCTCTTTCATCAAACCGCAATGGCAATATCAGTCAACCTAATGCAATCACTTATATTTGCCAAATCCTCCAAGCCTAAATTGTTCACACGATAACAACCAAAGCAACGGAGACAATAGGAACAAATAGATTATGTCAGTTTGAAGGTAGGTTGGCCACACTATTTTGTTCCTTTTTCATGAGTTCCAAAAGAAGCAGAAGCCCTGAGTGAGCGCGGCGAAAAATAGGGAAGACTGTCAGCAGGACTGGAAGCCTCGTGGGGAGAGAGACGCAGATTAAAAAAGGCATCCGACTGTGACATACCTGTTTTGACACCCCAGCTTTCGTGAGGAAAATAAAATCAGCCCTCTGGCCTCAGGAATGCACCACCATTTGGCTGGGAACTGCTGAGGCCGTGGGTGAGAGGTTTTGCAGCATCTCAGGAGGGAGGGGTTTGTCACATGTCACCCAACGTATGCTTTTTTCTGGGGAAATGCTAACCCATGCAAACAGTAATGCAGGATAAGTTGGATTTGCTTCGCTGAAATGTATATGATATGTTGCAAATTGTCCATGTAAGCACTGGACAATTTGTCTCGCCTAGCAGTGCAATGCTGTAAAAAATCACATTTGTCTGTGTTGCTTTTACTGTAGGACTCGTTGTAAAATCCATTCCCTGAACAAGCTGTCGACTGTGTGACTACAGTAGCATGGAGGATAATGAAACCTTGGCTCACCATATTCTACTCTATTTTAAATTGCATGGAATCTCTCCCTGTGTGTCTCCTTTGCAAGGATCCCCTAACTGGCGGAGGCATGTATTGATTTGTGAGCCCGGTCAGGTCCTAGGCCCACACTAGAAGGAGAAAGAAAACCTGCTGAGAGTCAATCTGCAGCTCAGAAAAACACTAACAGACAAAGGATGGATGTGTGTACTGTAGAACCATGGAAAACAAAACTGTGAGGTCCACTCTGGAGTTTGAGCAGACGACAAGCACCTTGGGTAAAACTATCTTTTAAAATAGGTTCAGATATTTGTAGCTACAGATTGGACATAGGGATAGAACAAATATGTAAAGTGTCTTTCAAGAGCTTTGTCTCGGCCCTGTTGTCATGACGATATGGTTACGACAGCCTGAGAATAATGGAAGATATGAAGGTCACCCTAAGAAGTGTGTCTGGAAAAACTCTAGAACAAGGCTGTTTTCTTTATGCATGCAATTGATGTGTCATAATTTAATGAAAAAGCTTTGATTAAAACCTTAAAGGTGGGGTAGGTAAGTTTCAGAAACCGGCTCGAGCTACACTTTTTGTTATATTCCATGGAATGCTCTTAACATCCCGATAGCAATGAATATCTTAAGTGCTTTGACAAAAAAATCCATAAGAAAATGTCATCTGTGGAAGCCGTAGTACTGTAAAAAGCACGACCAATCCGTTTAGCCGCCCTGTCTGTCAGCCTTCCAACTCGTGCACGCACAAATGTATCTCGTGCGCTCATTGGGCGTGCATTGCAGCAGTACTTCAATGACTCGCCAGCAACAGGCGGCCACTTTCACCAGTCTGCTGACGTCATGTGCGCGTTCATGTGTGTTGGAGGAGGTGCTCTGTAAGGAAGTCTGAAGGAAGGGGCGGATTCTTTTCGGCTGTGTACTTTCAAATTGTAGTGCACTCGAGCCGGTTTCTGAAACTTACCTACCCCACCTTTAATTGTTTTATTATTTGAATACAATTGGAAACTACAATTGTTTATTGTGACATGAATTTCCCATGTCACCCAGAAAATGGTATCACAACACAGTAAGTACAGTGACAAAATATATATATTACACAACAATGGTGGCTAACAAAGACCTGCCAATGCTAACGAAACAGTGCCATCACTGGGTTTTTTATATTGAAGGGCAAAAGAGCGCATTCTCTATTGAGATGGAAAGGCATCTTACACTCATCTGTCAAAAGACCATCTGTTCAATCGCAGCTTGGGGACTGAACCAATGGGCGGAGGTATGCAATGATCCAAAACTACAATTGTCTACCTCCTGGTTGCGCTAAAGAAAAGGCCAGGGGTCCTGAAAGTAATTTGAATTCATCCTCTGGGCACCATGAATAAGTCATTTTCAGGCAATCCATACAAAACTGTTGAGATTTTTCCATTTGGACCTAAGGAGTGTAACTGCTCCCTAAACCACATTGCAATTTATTGAACAATGCTGTTAACGTCGGTCTGTACAACGGAACTGTGCCAACACTACGCCAACCGGCTGCGGAGGGAGACCTCCCCTCTTCACTGGAGAACTGCGCTAACAGCTGATCACAACGTTCACACTGTGGTCACGAAGTACTCCACTAGCCGCCGCCCCCCCTCCCTCTGTCGACTTTCCTGAAGTAATCCCCCGTTGATAGAAATCAACACGTAATGAATTAAGACCCACGGTTTGATGATTGATAGGTTTGTGGGTTGTCTTTCATTTTGACACGCAGAAAAATGTTATAATAAACATAGATACTGTATGTTAAATGGATATATCCGCCTTCTTTCGTTTATCTTTCCATTCCCACAACAATATACATAAATAAATGGCATATTTGGACATAGTTCGAATGGTGATTAATCATGATTAATTAATTTTAAGCTGTGATTAATCTGATTACAAATTGTAATCGTTTGACAGCCCTAATATATATATATACTAACTGTGCTTCCCCCCCCCGCCCCCCCAAAAAAAGTTGTAAATCAAAACAAGTGAAGTACATGTTATAAAGCCGTGGAGGGCTGGAGTTTATAAACCAAAGAGTCCCTGACGGGACGCTGTAATAAGTAAAGCGAACGCACCCGCAAGGACACCTGGCCTCCTATTGGTTGAGGGATTTTGACAGGATTGTTGCACAAAGTTTCGAGCGCGCACAGAATAATTCTGAGCAGCAATATATCTGAGTGCAAGCGTACAGTTTGAGCACAAGCAGAGCAAATCTAAGTGCAAGCAGACACTATTTGAGTGCGAGGGCACTATTTGAGTGAGAGGACAGAGTTTGAGGGAAATAAATCTCAAATTTAAATACCACGCTCTTGAATAAAGATAAGGGAATAACCCCCATACAAGAGCAGCGGCTGGACCCTTCGAGGGAGGCAGAGGTGGAGTGCCTCGTCCTCCCTCTTCTTCGTCTCACACCTCCTTTGCATGGAGGCGAGAGCGGAGCCAAAAATTCCCTCGGGAACGATGGGCATATCCAGCACATCCTCCTTTTCCCGGTCTGGGAGGTTGGTGAGGTTGAGCCATCTCGCTCTTTCCTGCACCACCATGATCCCAATTGCCTTGCCCGTGGCCTGGACGGCGCAGCCTTGGACACGGAGACAAATGTCCGTGACCGCTGCCATCTCGTCCAGAGTGGCTGCCCCCGGGTTACCCGACAGGTCCTCGCAGAGCTCCGCTTGGTAGGCGGTTAACAGCGAGGACACATTCAGGGCCCTGGCGGACAACGCTGCCGCTTTGTAGGCCTTTTCAGTCATTGCTGACTGAAAACGGTCCAACTTTGCTGGCAGCGTGGGGTTCCTGCTTGGTGAGGGGCCCACCTTTGGTAGAAGGTGAGCCGCTACCAGCGGTTCCATGGGCGGCATGCAGAGCAGGCAGAGCTTCTCCATTCAGTCACAGTCTAGGGAGGAGGCACCCTGGATTGGGACCTTGTTGCTGAAGGGCCGGTCCCTCCACGAGACCGACACCTCATCCAACATCTCCGGGAAGACTGGAAGGAGTTGTCTCTTTTTCCCCGCTGCTTGGGGAAGATGTTTTCCCTCGTAGCGGGACCTGGAGGTCTCCTTGGCCATTTCGGGCCACGGGACGTTGAGTCTGGCCGCAGCCCGTTTACACACGGCCTGCAGGTCCATGCTCAGACCGGGCGAAGCTGGTGTGCTATCGCCCGGGAGAACAGCACTTGCCTCAGGCTTTTCAGCCTGAGCCGGTGACATGAAGGTGTCCTCTTCCTGTTCATCCGATTCGGACAGGAGGAACGCCAGGGCGTCCTCCTCTTCGTCCTCCTCGTAGTCAGGCCCGAGGACATCCTCCGCGGGTGAGACCATGGTGAGGTCTAACCGGGAGCCCCAGCTTGGTGGAGCGTGGGGAAACCGTTCCCGCGTGTCTTGCCGTCACCGGGTCCCGGCCTGCCAGGGCGCGGGATTCTGGTTCTATAGCCATAGCAGATAGTGAGCCCCAGACCGACACGGAGAGGGGCTCACTCTCTGTGGCGGACGCCCCCGTGTCCTGACTGCCGGTCGGCGGGTCCGTGGACATGGGGGGGGGGGTCCTGTTCCGACAGGCTAGCTTGTCGAGCTAACCGCCGGCGGAGGCTCTTAACAGTGAAGTGGACGCAATGTCCGCATGAGCCGGGGTTGTCGATAGCGCCTCGGGCGTGTTCCAGCCCGAGGCAGGACGAACAGACCTGGTGTGTGTCTGTGCCCGATATCTTCAACCCGCAGCCGCAGAGTCGAGCCACCGAGTCGAGCCACCGAGTCCCTGACTCCTCTGGTGTGAGGGAGAGGGGCGTCCATCTTGGCCGCCTCGTGGCGTGGAGAGGACCCGCTCTCGACAGGTGGGACGGGAGAAAAGATAAAACCACCTTGTCCTTAATCCGGAGAAAAGGACGGTGTGGGTCTTTTATTCCCGGAGAATACTGACTGGTGTGGCGGGATGCTCCTTTTTAATCCTTTTCCCCTCCGTGGGGAAGAGAAAAGAAAAAACTTCCTCTCTACCGTGGTGTCGGTAGAGAGGGAGCGAGCTAGCAACAGGTGTGCTGCTAGCTTAAAAAAATCGGACCTACCTTACTTTCCGGGGAAGAGAAGGGCGAGGTCGATTTTAATACTAACTGGCGTTAGTACTACCGTCTTCCTGCGAAGCAGAAGGAGTAGCCGGCGAGCGCCCGTCGACCGAAATGGGTATTTGGGTTCAGTCTGTGGACCGTGAAGCTTGCCCGGCTACTGTGGAGATGTGCTCTGAAGCGAGAAGAGGTGTTTGAATGACGCATGCGTTGTGGCGCAAGCTACTTATAGGGGGTGATTTCCCCTGACGCTGACGTCAAGATCACCAGCCAATCAGGATTGGCGTAATGAGATTGATGCTTCTGTTTGCTCCGCGATGAGGCGCATCCCATAGTGAGACATCGAACGGAGTGTTATGAATGAGAACTGCAAAACTGTCAAATATGTCCAGTCTTAAATACACTAAATAGTCTCGGACTTCTAAACAAGTTGACTTTAATCTGAAATGCACTTATTTTATACCATTGGCTTTCTCTGTTATGCGTCTGTGATTATTATAGCTTACCTATTGTAAACCAATGTAAACAAAATGTGTTGGGACCATTAAAGTTAGGGGTTAGGTTCATTTAGATTTCTAACCCTTATGTTGGGTATGTTTCTGCTTGTAATGTTTCCGTATACTACTTCATTTCTCTCCAATTTAAGATGTGCTATTAATATAAACTGTATATAATTAATGTTAAGTGTCTCGGCCTCTATTGTAAATCTATGGAAAGTTTATCGGAGTGTTCCATTTCACATATCTCCATCATCTCCGTCTTATGATGTCAGTAGACTGTTAACACTGAGCAATACCAAACTGATGTGCAATATACACTTCATATTTACAAGTGTTTAACATGTTGTTAATGTTATTGGGGTTTTCAATACATGTTCACTTTTTTTTTTTTTAAATGCTACCAAGTCGTTTGCCTTTTATGTGCACTGTACCTTTGCTGTTGTAACACTTCATAAGTAGCATGCTACTCTGATAGCAATGGGATTTCAACTGATGAAGACAACAACTGTACCTGCAGTATGGCGATCATTTGATTTGACAAGCTTGTAAAAGGTGCATCAGAGATTTGGATTTGAGTAAATTAATAATGGCTATTTTAATAATCATCTCTTGACTAGAGCAATGGAATAAACATCTTCTCATCCTCACCCTTTGACCAGCTCTACGGCGATAAAGTCGTTCCCGTCTCCGCTGTTGAAGATGAGGAATCCGTCAGGCGAGGTGGTTTTGAACTGAAAGAAGAGGTGCATTGTGGTATATGCCTGCAGAGTGGCCAGGCCCAGGTAGCTGCCCTTGGTCTTGAAGGTGACGGGGTCGGCGATGATGAAGCGCATCCCGAAGCGTGCGTTCAGCTCGCAGAAGTCGATGTCGCCGTTCTTGCACATGTCGATGTACTGCATGCCGTTGAACTTAAGGCTCTGTGGGGAGAGAAGTGTGTGTACATGGGGTACATATATGAGAAAGAACACTTTGTAGCACAGTATATTCTTCTTTTTTTTTTCATCTTGATTTTATCTAGGAAACGCATTGTGGAAAAATGCGATATGGACTTCATTAATCATGTTAAAAATAGCATAAGTAGAAAACTGCACTTGAGATGGTGTTAAATTGAATATTTAATAAAATCATTTTGGATATCTTTTTTTTTTTTCTGGCAACACACTGGAAGCAGCAGCAAGGCTGAACCAAGTACACTTTCATATCTGTAATTATCTTTCATTAAACTATTAGGTAATATCGTTGTAGCAATATGAAACTAAGTAATTGCACAGTTTCCTCAAGCAGCCCTACAGCTTGAAATGAGGAACTTTAATTTAATTGAATCAAGATTGCCATGGTAATGTTGTAAGAGAAGTTGCCACACATTGTGTTTGAGTAAACCCAATCACAGGAAAGAAATGTATTTCAAAGCCCTGAGGATTATCCTTAAAATAGATGCATATTCCATTCCTTTAATGCTGACTGAAAAGTGACATTTCTAGTAAATAATATTAGTGACATCTGAAGATGAAATATAAAGTGTCTTTGAGTATTAATTGAGATTATAAATAATTGTGACTTACGTCCCCTCCTCTTTGGAACATTAACTGAATCAGTGTCTAACATTTGTTGAAAGGATTTTTCTGTAGCGTTGTGATGTCTTGCACTTTTTACCTGAAGGTGCCCGATGAAGGAGGAGGGAGCAGAGGAGACAAAGCGTCTCTCGGTCAAGATGCCCGTCTCCACGTTGTTGAACTCCAGGCGGGTGTGGTCGCCCGCCATCTGACCTGAGATGGAGGGAAGAGAAAGGAGAAGAAGCGGAGGGATGAGGGGTGGAAGAGGAGGAGGGAGGATACTGCAACCTAACCTTCAAACCAGCAACAGCCCAGTTTCACTTTGTGTCAGGCTGATGCAATAACTCTACCACCGACAGTCAAGTTAAGGCAAAAGAACCATGAAAGAAATAGTTTTCCAACAAAAGGTGAAACCAAAGGAAGAGATACATGAGTATATGTCTGCGCCTTAAAAATTGGCAAAACACAAAGACTAAAACACCAGCTATAAGGATTACAACTGCCCGTCAACTTGGGATGGGAACAATTAATCAAATATTCAAAATGATTCAGGCATTCGAATATGAGAATATGAGTTATGAATGTTTTGATTGTAATTATTATTTTATTTTTGGGAGGGGTGCCTAAGTTGATTACATATGATCAAATGGAATAATTCAATGTATACAACAGTGCCATAGCTAAGTGTGTTAGGTCTAAAGGTGTGTTTTGCTCCGCTCACCGGTCTCTCACAGCGGGCAGAGCTGCAGGTGCTGATCTCTCTCTCTCTCGTCCGGTTATACTTCACTCGCGTTTATGTCCGAATCCATCAGATCTAGCTAGTTCTAGCCAATGACATGGCTGCTGCCCCTCGCTACACGCAGACTCAAACCTCATCTTATGCCCAAATTCCAGCTGAGAGGGTCTTCTCTACAGCTGGCCTGATTGTGAATGGCCTCCACACCCACCTCTACCCTGAGCAGACATGCTCATATTCTTAAACAAGAATGAGTATTGAATAGCTGCATTCTGTGCATAGGCCCTGCTATAGGATGTTGATCTCTGTTGTAATAGGGTTACGTTACCCTGACCCGTTATGTTGTTCGTGTATGATCCCTCTTTCATTTAAAAACCAAGTTATGTTGTAAACATGAAAGCTGTAGGCCTATAGCTGTCAACTGTTTAAAGTGTGATCAACAGTTCAATACATTTGACAAATTCGACTTGGTTTCTATACTTATTTGAACATGTTTTTTTTCAAATTATTATTATTTTTTTTCTTTGTAAAACATGTTCCCACATTTTTTGTTTTTTTATAGGATATGTACATGTCGGTTAATCGGTTAACCGTTTTCAAATTCCCATCCCTACCGCCAACAAATAAATAAGAACAATTAAACGACATGATCATGCACATTATGGATTGTATTCACGGGAGTAATACCTTCAGCCATGTCGTCATCCACAGTGAGTTTGAAGTGTTTACCGCGGCGGACCACTCTCACTGAGTGCCACTCATTGTCGTTGAGCTTTTGTCCGGCATACAGAACCTCAGGACCTTTGCCTGAAGAGGAGGGTTAGTTAGTCAGGGGAGGGGACCAAGCACCAACAACATCTGTTTTCACAACTGATTAAACAGACAGCTGAAAAATCAACCAGGATTTTTTTTTTTTTTTTTTTTTAAATTGGAACTAATGTGTAGTCATAATTTTTTTTTTTATCATTTGAAGATTAAGCAGTGCGACAATTACCTTTTTTTGTATTTAACAACAAATACAATAAATCACAACTGACAACTAAATTAAAGAAAACATTTGCTGTTACTCATACGAGGACTCAAACAATGTGACTATTACATATATGTTTGTTACAGATCATCTTTAAAAAATCACAGCACGATAAAATTGATATATTTGGCAATAATTATGAGAAATGTGTTGCAAAAATGATCAATTACTCCTATATTGTTATTGCACATCAGTCAAAAATGATCAGAATTATTCAAATTGTGCAGCCCTGATGACTATATCAATGTAATATAACAGTTTCTCTTTCCGTTGCTTATATTCTCTTAATTTGTATTTTCTAGTTTTGTATTCTAGTTGTACGACAAGAGGCCTACAGATATTGTGTAAGTCATTCCTAAAACAAACCACTAGAAGGCAGCCTCGCCCCATGGAGTCAGAATCCTGAATCTGCTGGAAGACGTTTAACATAAGGTTCAAGTGTTCATCAGTGGTCACTTGAAGTGATTTGGAGACAAGAATTAGGATTTTTAATTAGTGACTAAACTCGTACTGTTACTCTAGGCCTATAGAAAAATACAAGTGTAGTGCAAACTTCAGTATACAGAGAAGCATCCTCTTTGTTACTCAAGTCTAAATCTACGATTGAACTATTAAATGATATTGTGAAGATACATTTTTGGCATATTGTAGTTTGTATCCAAGCTTCTGTTAAATGCTGTGATAAAAATGTAGTTTTTCTGAATAAAAAAGACTAACTCAAATGATAAACTATAACAAAAAAAGACATTTAAATGAATATACCTGTATATATATATATATATATATATATATATATATATATACATTTAAAGGGAAATAAATTAAATTCTAAATAAAATGAACAATTCCCTTTCCTAGAGTTCTGAAGCATATGTCTATTCAAATGTACTGTATTATTATTATTTGTATTATTATGAAAGACAAAAAACCGAATCTAACACATACTTGGACTTACTTTTAAGCCTTTGTTCAGCTTTATAATTCTCTCTAAAAGCCTTGTGGGCACTTTTGAACAAAATACAAAATAAGAGTCCCTTTCATGAGTAACAGCATGTCTCCTGACACCTTATATATAGTATATCACTTTAGAAGCCTATATACTGCAGTATGTATACTTAGGGCAGGAAAACAAAGCGTGTGAGAAACAGCAATATATTACTGTATAATTGGGAAAAGATATAAGATAGCCCGTAGGGTCTAAAAGCTAGCAGCTATGAGCATACAGGGAAAGATTAGAAACTAGGTTCCTGAATCAATTTAAGAAGTGTGCTATTAAAATATATAGAGTACATTAAGTCAGATTTGCATAACTTTAATCTCTGGCTATTACTTTCCCCCACCCTCTTATCTGAGAAATCCTCTTATCAGTCCCCGGCATTCACACATTCCTGCCCTTACATCTAGCACACAGGCTATAAAACCACACAGTGTAGGAAGAAGAAGGCTGCAGAAGAAGAGTGTTGACTTACTGGTGTTACAGTTTATCCTGACACAGTCTAGATGGGGAGGGGGGAGAATAAGTGAATAAGTGACAGATGAAATCGCATCCTTCAAGGTTACAGCTGCAGACAACCAAGAGCAAGAAAAGCCACCTTCCGGGGACGGTCACATGACCCTGGCAGCCATGTTTCACCTAGTCCTTATACTGATACTGGAAATCCAATTGAATCCCAATCCAATTGATTAATCTAAAAGCTGAAGTCAATAATATTGCACCAATAATGGCTGATATTAGATGGACAATTAGATACGCTAATAGCATCATAAAAGTATTATTTTTGTATATAGTTTAATTTTTTAAATAGTCGTTTGCAACTCAATGGCCACATCGATTTTGCAACCCAGCAAATAAAGCAAAAATACATTTTAAAATGTAGCTTTTTTTAACATGAATTGTTTCTCCATCTATTGAACTTGTGTTTGCCAGGTGCATGTTGAAATCCATGTGACCAGGCTGGTCATGTGCCGTCAACCGCAACAGAAAAGTGGGAACAAACAGCCTCGAGCCACGCAGCACCAACACGTACAGATGCATAAAAAACCTTCTCAAAGAGGGTCCTGTGTGTGTGTGTAGTTGGAATATCATTTTCATTTCTACAGGTCTTTTTAATCTTTGGCAAAAAAACGTTTAAGAGTTGATTAAAGGTGTTCCGGCAGCTGTGGTTACCAATTAAAATGCCTTTTATAGAAAGATATATGAGATATTTTGTATGTTCACATGTGTTTTGTGGGGATTTTCCCTCTACTGCAGCGCGCTGGGTGCGGTGGCATCGGGCTGTTTGCCAGACGGGCCGCAGGCTTCGGGGCCTTTGAAGGGGAGAGTGCCATCTTTGAACAAGGCATGGGAGATGCCAGGGTTACTAATGGACGGAGAGAGACATGGACCTGCTATCATGGGAGAAATAATATCAAAATAGATAAAAGACAGACCACTGGAACAGACCCACATAAGAATGCATACTATTAGAGCACTTAGATGTACAACAATAATCTGTTATTCTAAGTAGATTGTAGGATATTAGCTTACATGTTGTCAGAATGAATGCAGGTGTGAGGAATTTCCAAAAAAGTGAAATGTATTTGTACACAAAAAAGAATATTGTGTTCAAAAGATGTACTACAGAGCATGGATAGCTGTGTTTCTTGTAAGATTAATGGATATAAAAATCTACAAAGACGTCTAAAGCATCAAGGCAGAAAAAACGTACAGTTCAGGCAAAACAAGACATGCAACTACAAAGACAAACTACGAAAAAAACTGGTTTAGTGTGTGTTAGGTCTGGACCCAAAAAGAAAAGAAAACACAAAGACAGTAAGGCCTCCTCTTGGACTGGAGGGGGGATTAAGGGGACGGTTTATACGATACCTAAGTTGACCGTCAGTTTGACTCTCCCGCTGTCCAGCTCCAGCCTCAGAGTGTCCGCAGACTCGCGGGACGTGGCGGCCATCAGCAGCCCGAACGCGCGCTGAGACATGAAGCGCAGGGAGACGTCCTCCGCCTCTGTGTGCATCACGTTTGGGATGACCACCTTCATGTACATGCTGCCGTCGAACGACAGGATCGAAGACTCTGCGAGACAGAAAAGGAAATGTCCCATTAATAAACTTAGTGCCAACAACAGTAATGAGCGGAAGGTGAGGATGTGTCAATGTGTGTGAAAGAGACCAAAGACACATATGCGGTTTGAAATATGCGCATGTCCCTGTGTGTGGCGCAGTGGCATAGTGCGTTGGTGTTTGGATCAGGGAAGCACAGGTTCAAACCCCACTGCAGTCAGCATGTCGGTGTGTCCCTGGGCAAGACACTTCACCCCAAATTGCTCCTGTGGGGATTGCCCACAGTATTGAGTATGTAAGTCGCTTTGGATAAAAGCATCTAACATGTGATGTAATGTTATATGTCATCAATGAGAAACAAAACACACACACACACACACACACACACACACACACACACACACACACACACACACACACACACACACACACACACACACACACACACACACACACACACACACACACACACACACACGTCCCAAACGCACATTTGCAGATGTGTTCATCTTCCATGAGTGACAGGCTGAGGCACACACACACTGCTTAGTGCACTGAATTAAATCATCTTGCTACTTCATCCTTTGCCTGGAAATGTCCCTTTACAGACATTGGTTACTCTGAAGTTAATTATGAATTCTAGCAATAGTAAAAAAAAATAATGAATGAAGTATTGTGGAGCTGCAAAGATATCCCTGGCTACTAATCATATTAAACTTAAATAGACATATTTGTTTGGTACAGATCCAGACCTTTTAAAAAATTAAAAATAAAACAATTATCAAAATACAAAATAATCAATTTGTTTCATTTGCTTAATGGGGCCTTATTATTCTCATGTCAGGTTCATATTGGTAATGTGTTCCTCTACTGGGACATGTCTCCATGCTTTAATGTTCAAAAAGCTCTTTTCTCACACTGCCTGTGTTGCATTACCTCTTTTCACCCTCTGTCTGAAACCAGAGCCCAGTCTGCTCTGATTGGTTAGCTGGCCTGCTCTGTTGTGATTGGTCAACTGCCTAGAGATGCCCCTTAGCCTATCAAGTACAATGGGTTGTAGCACTAGCCAATAGAAGCACAAGTGTTAAGTAGATATGTCACCATGTACTGGAAGTAAACAAAGGAGTCCAATGGAGGCGTTTCAGGCGGGGGGGAGTGTGTGCGAGAGTAACTCCCTCTGGAGGGATGCACACAACCTATATAACACACTACAGGAAAGGGAATACCCCAGAAATCATAATAGGGCCTCTTTCATCAAACCGCAATGGCAATATCAGTCAACCTAATGCAATCACTTATATTTGCCAAATCCTCCAAGCCTAAATTGTTCACACGATAACAACCAAAGCAACGGAGACAATAGGAACAAATAGATTATGTCAGTTTGAAGGTAGGTTGGCCACACTATTTTGTTCCTTTTTCATGAGTTCCAAAAGAAGCAGAAGCCCTGAGTGAGCGCGGCGAAAAAATAGGGAAGACTGTCAGCAGGACTGGAAGCCTCGTGGGGAGAGAGACGCAGATTAAAAAAGGCATCCGACTGTGACATACCTGTTTTGACACCCCAGCTTTCGTGAGGAAAATAAAATCAGCCCTCTGGCCTCAGGAATGCACCACCATTTGGCTGGGAACTGCTGAGGCCGTGGGTGAGAGGTTTTGCAGCATCTCAGGAGGGAGGGGTTTGTCACATGTCACACAACGTATGCTTTTTTCTGGGGAAATGCTAACCCATGCAAACAGTAATGCAGGATAAGTTGGATTTGCTTCGCTGAAATGTATATGATATGTTGCAAATTGTCCATGTAAGCACTGGACAATTTGTCTCGCCTAGCAGTGCAATGCTGTAAAAAATCACATTTGTCTGTGTTGCTTTTACTGTAGGACTCGTTGTAAAATCCATTCCCTGAACAAGCTGTCGACTGTGTGACTACAGTAGCATGGAGGATAATGAAACCTTGGCTCACCATATTCTACTCTATTTTAAATTGCATGGAATCTCTCCCTGTGTGTCTCCTTTGCAAGGATCCCCTAACTGGCGGAGGCATGTATTGATTTGTGAGCCCGGTCAGGTCCTAGGCCCACACTAGAAGGAGAAAGAAAACCTGCTGAGAGTCAATCTGCAGCTCAGAAAAACACTAACAGACAAAGGATGGATGTGTGTACTGTAGAACCATGGAAAACAAAACTGTGAGGTCCACTCTGGAGTTTGAGCAGACGACAAGCACCTTGGGTAAAACTATCTTTTAAAATAGGTTCAGATATTTGTAGCTACGAGATTGGACATAGGGATAGAACAAATATGTAAAGTGTCTTTCAAGAGCTTTGTCTCGGCCCTGTTGTCATGACGATATGGTTACGACAGCCTGAGAATAATGGAAGATATGAAGGTCACCCTAAGAAGTGTGTCTGGAAAAACTCTAGAACAAGGCTGTTTTCTTTATGCATGCAATTGATGTGTCATAATTTAATGAAAAAGCTTTGATTAAAACCTTAAAGGTGGGGTAGGTAAGTTTCAGAAACCGGCTCGAGCTACACTTTTTGTTATATTCCATGGAATGCTCTTAACATCCCGATAGCAATGAATATCTTAAGTGCTTTGACAAAAAAATCCATAAGAAAATGTCATCTGTGGAAGCCGTAGTACTGTAAAAAGCACGACCAATCCGTTTAGCCGCCCTGTCTGTCAGCCTTCCAACTCGTGCACGCACAAATGTATCTCGTGCGCTCATTGGGCGTGCATTGCAGCAGTACTTCAATGACTCGCCAGCAACAGGCGGCCACTTTCACCAGTCTGCTGACGTCATGTGCGCGTTCATGTGTGTTGGAGGAGGTGCTCTGTAAGGAAGTCTGAAGGAAGGGGCGGATTCTTTTCGGCTGTGTACTTTCAAATTGTAGTGCACTCGAGCCGGTTTCTGAAACTTACCTACCCCACCTTTAATTGTTTTATTATTTGAATACAATTGGAAACTACAATTGTTTATTGTGACATGAATTTCCCATGTCACCCAGAAAATGGTATCACAACACAGTAAGTACAGTGACAAAATATATATATTACACAACAATGGTGGCTAACAAAGACCTGCCAATGCTAACGAAACAGTGCCATCACTGGGTTTTTTATATTGAAGGGCAAAAGAGCGCATTCTCTATTGAGATGGAAAGGCATCTTACACTCATCTGTCAAAAGACCATCTGTTCAATCGCAGCTTGGGGACTGAACCAATGGGCGGAGGTATGCAATGATCCAAAACTACAATTGTCTACCTCCTGGTTGCGCTAAAGAAAAGGCCAGGGGGTCCTGAAAGTAATTTGAATTCATCCTCTGGGCACCATGAATAAGTCATTTTCAGGCAATCCATACAAAACTGTTGAGATTTTTCCATTTGGACCTAAGGAGTGTAACTGCTCCCTAAAACCAACATTGCAATTTATTGAACAAATTGCTAGCATGGCTAAAAAAAAATGCTAATATTAACTCTTAATAATTGTCTTTGCTGTACATTGGTGGTTCTATTTAAATCATCATTGTATTTTATGTTTTTGTGTGCGCTATGACTTTATACAGAACTAAAAACATTACAAATCTTGAACACTGTCTTTGTCTCTTTTGTCCCGCATTAATGTGTTCTCTCATACAATAACTGACTCAGCATGGCCCCCTTAGTAAAATGGGTCTAGAACCGCCACTGTTGCTGTGGTAATGGTTCCATCATTAGGTTCTTACTCTTCAACTGTTAATAGACACAAGTCTTGATAGAATTGTCCATGCAAACACAATTAGAAATGTCTGTTGTGGGATTTATCGTCCCCTTTAAACAGTTTTTAAGTGATTCAAAAGGCTTTCGACCTGCATAGATACCCTCCACACCAGTTCCCACCATGCTCGAGTCTAATGCACTGTTCAATGGCTTTTTAAACAAGCACCGAAATAATAGCATTCAAGTTTTAAAGGTCTGTTTTTGTGCACTGCACCCTTTTTGGGAGCAAAGCGGTCCCCCATCATGTCTGGATATCATCGATCAATCTCAGCGGGGATTGGCTGTGTTGTAGTCACATTGCTTTGTATTGTAGGAGAGAGGAAAGGGACGTTTTTGGTTCACTGTAGTTCAGTTCATAGTATTCCCACTGCATGCTTCGCTCCGCTTTGAGTGGCTGTTTGACCAAAACAGTGGAAAGGCTTGAGTTTATTTTTGAGGATGTGCACACGGTTCATTTGGAGGCATTGAGGGGAGTTTAGAGAATAAAAAGAAAGGGGAAATGTTTTTAAATTCAAGCTTGTGACTAGGAAGCCGAGTAATCTGCCTCAAAGTATTCCCTACAGTTACAAATATATCTAAAAAAAGAAAAAACACAAAGAAGAAAACCTGTAAGTTCAACATTTTTGATTATTGATTCTAAAAAAGTTTAGTTAAGGATACTAACTACCAATAGTTCAAATTGGAACCAGATATATAGTTTCACCCCTCAACAGCTTTACAGTACTGATTAACCTTACAAGAGACGTTCAAACTAACATATTTGCACTTGCCTTTGCTTCCCTTCACTTGACTTACTTCTACAATGACATGTTTCATGCTTATATGTTCAAATAGTCATTTACATTCTTATACTGCCTGTGCTGCAGCACCTCTTTTCACCCTCTGTCTGAAACCAGAGCCCAGTCTGCTCTGATTGGTTGGCTGGCCGGCTCTGTTGTGATTAGTCAATCGCTTAGAGATGTGTCGGATAAATGTCCCGCACATCACGTTCAATGTGTTGGAGAGCTAGCCAATATAAGCGAGAGAGTTACATAGTGTTGTCACTATGTAACGGAATTAAACAAAGGAGTCTAGTGGAGTGTGTGGGAGAGAAACGTTGAAATTGTAGCCTTTCCCGAACATTGCATTAACACAAAAACCTATATACCACACAGCAGGAAAGGGAACTACCCAAAAAGCAAAATAGGCCCCTTTATGACACATAACTAGACATATTTGCCTTTATGGACATCTCATCATCACCATGACAATTTGCAATCCTACTATAGCATTAAAATGGACACCGGCTCCAGGGCGTTTGAAACAGTATGAAGAAATGTGTGTATGTGCCCTTTGATTTAGCTATAATTCAAAGGCTTCTTCCTTAGCTAATGTTACACCCTTCCACCAAGTTTCATGAAAATAGGGCAAGTCGTTTTTCTTTAATCAAGCTAACAAACCCAACCAAAAAACATTACCTGCTTGGCAGTGGCAATGACGGCCGAAACTAGGAAACTAACGGTACGTCCACACAGCAGCTTCAGAAGAAACTTCCACCGCTTCCAACGCTTCTCTGCCCATTGACTTTGAATGGGGATGACGTCACTTTGCCTCGCTTTTCGCTGAACTGCATTGTGGGGGAGCGAAGCGAAGATTTCCAGGATGTCCAGGATCTCCAGGATTCAAAAGTTGAGCAATGTTCAACTTTTGAAGCTGAGCTGGAAGCGCCAGCCAATCAAACACGTTTATGCAAATCTGACAGTAGAAGCGCTAGCCAATCAAACCGCGTGTAAGCAGGGAGAACCAGACCGCAGTTCATTTCCTCATATTCCAAACGAGAAATTACGGTAGCAAATCACTCGGTTCTTTACGACCAGAACTATTAACGGGATACAAACCGGAGGAACCAGGCATGGAGGGAGGTGGCAGAGACAGTGGGTGAAACTGGTAGGTTTTCGCCTGTTTGAGGAGTTTATATATATATATATATATATTGCTCGCATTAAAATCCCCGGGGTTTTTTGCTTTGTATGTCGGGGGCGGGAGATTCATGTGATTGGTTGTTGGTCGCATTGCTCGCAAAAAATCCCCAAGCTGTCAGACACGCCCAGCTCCAAGATTTTCAAGATTTTTGAAAAGCTGCTGTGTGGACGTACCGTAAGGCTTGCCTGGAGTCTTTCAAGGTTCCAGCTGTTTATTTGTCTATCACAGTTACGTAGAGGAAGTTAATCTGTCATGTAAAGCTTAAGCGCATGTCAGGGCTGTAAAGAAGTGACAGCAGGCAGCTGAACCAAACACCACTACATTTGTCGAGAAGTAAACATCCTGTGCATATAAGAGAAGACTACGGCTGTGATTATAGTCATTCACACGCAATGTAAAGGTAATAACAGGCTCCATCCTGCAGGTGATTGCACAACCTGTGTGTGGAAGTGTGTGCATGCAACGACAGCATGCTCCGCCACATGCTAATTCTTAAGAAAGATATCAGCAGCGATGAGGATGTCAGTTCACATGGTAATTAAGCTGCTACTTGTCACTCTGCGTATGTGTGTGTGTTTTCCAGCACAAGCTCCGCACTTTGCATAATTAGCAGTCCAATTGAAGCAGAAGATGGAGGAGGAGGAAAGCTATTAAGTGAGAGGCTTCAGAAATATTCAGGGTATAGAGAGATGGGAGGGGAGGGAGTAGTGTGCTAGACAAATCTTGTGAACACACACACAAACAAGCACACACACACACTTTCGTCCTACTCAAAGTCGCAAAATCTGTTTCTTTTCCCCATTATTTACTGCCCTTGGTGGTAACTCTGTAGGATTATCTAATCTTTTTTTCCCCCTAACAGAGTGACAAGTCTTTGTTTTCGCCTTTCAACTCGACACACACACACACACACACACACACACACACACACACACACACACACACACACACACACACACACACACACACACACACACACACACACACACACACACACACACACACACACACACACACACACACACACACACACACACACACACACACACACACACACACACACACACACACACACACACACACACACACACACACACACACGAGCCTGCTGTCAACAGTATTTAAAGATCAAAAATCACATCCTCATCCTGACAGCAAGGATAAGGACATCGATAAAAGGCACTAAGTGTGCCTTTTCTGTGTGTGTGTGTATATATATATATATATATACATACGGTGTGTGTATTTGTGTGTATACACACTGAGGCAGTAGGAAATGCCTGCACTTAACAGAAGAGGCTCTTGGCTGTGGACGTTATCCACCGTAATCCTCTCCACGTGATTCACTCCGGAGACACAAACACACACACACACACACACACACACACATTAAATGCTGCTATAACATCAGAACCACCAAAAATATCCCAAAAGACTTCACTGTTCTTTTAAAGGCGTACTCTAGTTAAATTATCCAAACCCCCTGTGAAAGAAAACCCATTTAGACAAGACGCATAGCATTAGTGAAATAATGTAATAGTGTATACATAAGAGAGATGATATTAGTATTCAAACCACAACAGCAGGTGGTCAAATTGGGCTCTGTTTCCTCTTTAAGCATGCCAATATTGGTACGTCCCAACAGCATAACATGACCTTAAAATATCACAGAGGGTTATAAAGTACTGCTGAGTCAATGTTTACTTAACTTCCTGCTGACATTAATAAAAGGTTGTATTCAATGCCGAAATGCAAGCTTCCCATGGCATTGCTACGGTGACCCTGAGGGTACAATGCACTGCAAATTAGGAAAATGCAGGGTTACTCAAAAGTAATATTGGTTACAATTACTAGTTAACTGCAAGGAAATGTTATCTGTAATCTGAGTATAAAAGTAATGTAACCTAATTACTTCGATTTTTTTGGATGACCTTAATATCAAATGCAATGCAAATAAATATGAGAGAAAAATAACTTCAATAAGATGTTTTTACTTAAGTGGTCCCATGCCGAATTTGAACCTGGGCTATATGGAGGCCAAATCCTGCCATATATGAAGCATTAGAGGCAGTTGCCTATACACCGACAATAGAACACATGAACACATACTACTAGGGATGCTCCGATCGCCAATGTTGGGGCCGATCGCCGGAATCAGTATCGGCCGATATACCGATCGCCGATCCGATCGAGTGGGCGGGGCCTAAATGGAAGATTTACAATTTAAATCTTCCATTTAAAGTGATGTTTAAAACTCAGTTAATGGGGCTCATTCACTGGAGCTTCCAAAAACAACAATCAACTTAATTATTACATTCAAATGATGTACATTATTCACGTTTACATTGACTTTGGAGAATAACACGGGAGAAATGAGTGGAAGCGCTCTCTTTTCTTCTCTCCCTCTCTCTCTCCCCCTCTCTCTCCCTCTCCTGACAGCCTGTCAGTATCTCATGCAGCTCACTGATCCAGTAATGAGTGGCCCGAAGAAGGAATATATTTATAACTAGTTTAGCTTGTTCCAGAGGTAGATCAAATAGCTAAGTGTGTTAGGTCTAACTCTTGTGTGTTTCGCTCCGCTCACCGGTCCGTCACAGCGGGCGGAGCTGCAGGATTTCTGCTTCACACACACGTTGCATACCGCTATTTTACTGTCTTTTTCGGACACCTTAAAATAATGCCAGACCGGTGAAGCCATTTTGGCGAGCTTGTTTTGCCGCACACAGAGAAAAGTGTCATGTATTTTACGTCATGCGATCGGCTCTCGCGATCGGCATGTTTAGAGAGCACCGAACGATCGGTGGAGAGTGAGTATCGGCCGATCTCGATCGGTGACCGATCGATCGGAGCATCCCTGCATACTACAGTTTAAAAAAGGAGAAGTAAAATCTGAGCTGTAGTTAGTTTAATACAGTTAAACTCACACACCCTACTTTATGAACGTATAGGTTATACACTCACACTTATATTAGCCTACAGAACACTACAGCTTGCAAAGACCCAATTAAATCTACTCCGTTTACAACAAAGTATATATGCTCTTTTTAGTTTTTCAGTAACATTGTTATCCTGCTAGAAATCCCACGTGTATAGAAATGTACCAGTAATCTGATTACGTCTTATTTTTATGTAACTGTACGGGAATACAGTCACTTAAAATGGATGCACAAGGCAGGGCACTACATCAGGCTGCATGAATTAGATTGTTCTGCCACAAAAAGCTAAAAACACAGTGCTTGTAAATGTTTTGGCTAAAGTGTTGCACATTTGCACATCCAGCAGACGCGGAATGTCTCTGGCCACCTGTTGATGTAAATCCAAAAATCTATTTCCTTTTGTGTCTGTGTTGGTATCCATGAGGACACTGTAGCTGACGATGGCTGACTGCTGCAGGAGAAGGGTTGATAATAACAGAATGTGCCAGCCAAAACTAGCTAAACGACTTCACAAAGGTTTGGTGAATGTTGTGCTATGAGAAGCACTGCATTTCCATTTTTGGTTTTCAAATGATTTCTTATTCTGACAACTGAGGAAAGTTAAACAATGTATAGACCTTTGATATCATTGTAGAACCCATGTGGTTTGATAACAAAGTCTGTTTTTTTTTTTCTTTTAATGTTGTCGTTATCTTGCAGTTTTTTTCAAACTGGCTTTTCCCTCCTCCCACTTTAAATGTTCTGTAGAGAAACCCTAAAACACAAAACACAACGCTCAGCCTCAACCAAGCTTTTCCACGCTAATCCACACTGAGGACTTTAAAATGCACCTACTGTATCATGCTATTTTTAGGCAATATCATAGGTCTCAGATATATAAAAATATATAAAAGACATGTCTATGAAGTGTTTCGCTCAAAATACCAAACAGATCACCCATTCTAGCCATGCCTCATATCCCTCTATTTCACTTTCTGTTTCAAAAGTGCTGATTTGGGTTATAAAGCTTTAAAAAAAAAAAGATGATAAAAAAAGGAGGGGGCTGAGCTCATGCGGGACCCGGCAGCTACTGTCTAAACTAAATACTGCCGTGATGAAACGCCATATCATGGATTATCAAGGATTATTTCTAAAACAGTGTGGAGCTCAAAGGCTTTCTCTCTTGCCGGTTATACCACAAGGTGAGTTCCTTTTTATTTCCTGCTTCTTCACACATATGCTCTCCAGTACAGGTTAGCTCTGAGTGTTAGCGATGCTAATGTAAAGAGTCGGGCATTGTTTCTGATAGCAACTTTATGATAGTGCCATGGGTCCACATTTCAGATATTACGTCATATCGGACGCAAATCTGGATCAGCTCCGTTGTACCTCCCATAGCCGAGCCGCGGGAAGTCATTTTACTTAGAGGGTGCGGCAAATTGTCAACGGGGGGTGGGGGGATGCTAGTGAACTGTCAACCGGGGGGGGGGGAGGGGGTAGCCTCGCTGCGGGGACATGGTGGACCTCTGTCGCCTGTCAGCACAACTTCAATGATGACGTTTAAAAACACATTAAGGGCGGTGCCGGCCATGAGCGAACCGAGCCGTTCTATGATTCTCCAGATTCTAGGGGGTGCTGAAGCCCCAGCACCCCTACTTCCCGCGGCTATGGTACCCCCGTTTCTAGAGATTTGGGTACGGAGGAAAAAAGAGAGGGTTTTATTTTCTGACGCTGCGTGAGTTCCCTGATTCGCCGGGGGACACATATTTCTGTATAAAAGACATAAAAAAGTGCATTTTGCATGATAGGTCCCCTTTAAAGAATACAGTCCCGATCAGACAGTCAAGCTCAGGAAGGGGTCAGCACGCTGGCAGGGATTATCAAATATTCTGACGTGCTCAACCTAAGTGGGGCGAGATTAATTTATCAAGATATCAAAAAAATCACAAGTGTTGATGTAGCCTCAATATGAAACAGTAAGCGGTTTTGTGCATCAGACATATTGAATAGGCTTTACACGGGGATGAGGTAAATCCGTGGGGCTTTATCAACATGTGACAGATAGAATCATCTGAAACAAGGCTTTGCACATTCAATTTCAAGTAAGATTGTGTAATGGCCATCATACGGTATTTCTGTGTTTTAGGCCAGGAATAATGAATCAGTCCCATGGTGTTGTTGGCTCAACCCCAATGTTGGTAAAAGTCATAGAATGGCATACTTTAAAAGACTTTCCAAGCTGGATTAATCAACTATTTTTTACTTGAAGGCTGTTGAAAACATTATGTATTCTCCTCTAATGGATTTAGGTACTACTCTACTGGCACTTGAGATCAACGAAAGGTCACTTGGGTTAATGGATAGGGGCTTTTGGGGACCAAAGGGCTCATTTAGGCCACAAAGAGTAATAAGGGGGAGCACCCCAAGCTGTAATGTCCACAAGTGTCTCATTATGACACACATGTGCTGTTAAACTAGAAAAACCTTATGGCTGTATGCCTCCCCCATTGCAGTTAACATCCAAGTCTGTTGGAAATGTCGTAGCGAACCCTAACCCTATTCTTAAAGACGTGTTTAAAATGACCGCCTTATGGAATGCCTCCATTATTGCAGTCTGTCCTACCCTATTCTTAAAGATATTTGTTTGAATTTCTTTTTGTGAAACCATTCAAAATAAATGTTTTGCGAGGTCTCATTGACCTTTGAACATGTATTTCAAATCAGTTCATCCTTAATTCTATGTGGATGTTGGTGCCAGATGCAATACAATTCCTTTATGGGATTCCTAAGTAAGTTCCTTTTTCACAATAATGGGACAGAGTTGATGCCACTATGACATTTGACCGCCAAAATTGAATCAGGACTTCCTTGAGTTAAAATTTCAGCCACATTTGGAGAAAATCTGAAATACTGCATTCACGATAATGGGAAACATAAAACATCTGTCCAGACGCAGAGGCATACAATGAGTTGTAATAGAAGAACTGAACTTGCTTGTATCCTTTGTGCTCTTGAATAGTTTTACAAATGAGTCATTCTGCACATTCCTATTCCTTACGCTCCTAAATTGTTTCATAAATAGTTTTTAACAGTCTTAAATGACTTCATATTTTAGGTTAGAGCTTGCTATTTCATGCTTGGCTAAGATGCTGATTATGTTTTGGCCAAAATCTGTGTGAAACTTGTCAGACTTAAAACAAAGACAGAACTTTTGAACAATCAAAGTAAATAGTGCCATCCTCCTAACCTTTATGATAACATTCTGTAATCTAGCCATAGCAAATGTTTTCTGCAATTTCCACAGAAAGAGAATTTGTTGATAAAGGAAGTTTGATTTATGGATTTGCCCTTGCTGAAACTTTGGAAGTAGATTGTGCATTCAATTGTTTCTCTACTATCTCTAGGCAAGAGTGGGTAGATATACCTCAGTAAATATACCTTATGATACTGTTGGTTTTTATTAATATTTTTAGGATTTTATATTTTTGTTATACAGCAATAGTATGGAGATAAGGGGGATTATATGCAGTATATATTGTTTTATGTTAGTGTGTTTCTATCTGTTTGGAAGAATGCAAAAAGGCCATAACATGTACAAAAAAGTGTGGATTGTTGAGGACTGTATGTGCGAGGCCAGTACATAAACTGCTGTATTCATAAAACTTATAAAATTCAAATATATGTAGATGTGGGGGAAGAGATGACTGTTTTCCCGTGGGTGTCTATCAGCATAATTTCCGAAAACTCTAGCAATATGTTCAAACGAGAAAAAAACCCCTGAAAAATCCTCCACATCTGGTATACTGAGCCGTACCTCCTGCTCAGTGTTTAAATGTACAGTAGCCGCTTTTACAAGACTCCAGAGGAGTGGGGGGGGGGGGTGATTTATGCTGTAATATCCGATACCTAACACAATGGGGTGTTTGTGCTTAGACGGCATATAAAGCACCAGTGTAGCAGTTACATGCTTCAAACTGCAGTGTTCACACCTGCATGTATAATCACGAGCACAGCACCACCAGGGGGCAGCAGAGGCAAAGAGAGCCAGCTGCTGTTTACTCCTATTTGACTTGAAGGGTGATGAAGCAGGGTGGATATTAGAAGGGTGGGATTTAGGGATGGAAAAAGGAGAAACATAAAGGTGCCAACATGTTGAAAACTTACAAGAGTGTCTCGTAAAAGGATAAGAAAAAAATATGCAAATTCATGCTTTGTTTATACAACACATAAGAGAGAGTTCCTGTATTTTGTTTACAATACTTTATCGTAAAAGTCAGTAATGCTCTGTGGGAACCCTCCTCCTGCCGCCGTGAGAGGCTTGGAGACTTGTCAATTTCTCACATGACCGAACACTGAAGGCTTGATTTCAGCTCAGCTCTCTCTCGCTCCGTGTGTGTGTGTGTGTGTGTGTGTGTGTGTGTGTGTGTGTGTGTGTGTGTGTGTGTGTGTGTGTGTGTGTGTGTGTGTGTGGCCTAGCATTACTATACTTGTGGGGACCTAAATATGTTTACACAGTCACGTGTGGGGACTCGCCTCCCTTATGAGGACAAATTGGAGGTCCCCATGAGGGGAATCATTAATTTTAGGGTGAAGACTTGGTTAGGTTTAGGATTAGGATTAGGGTAAGGTTAAGGGTGAGGGTTAGGCATGTGTTGGTTATGGTTAAGGTTAGGATAAGTCTCCAGGAAATGCATGTAAGTCAATGTAATGTCCCCTGAAGTGATGTATACATGGTGTGTGTGTGTGTGTGTGTGTGTGTGTGTGTGTGTGTGTGTGTGTGTGTGTGTGTGTGTGTGTGTGTGTGTGTGTGTGTGTGTGTGTGTGTGTGTGTGTGTGTGTGTGTGTGTGTGTGTGAGTGAGTGAGGAAACCACACAGAAAGCATAAGGAGAGTTTCTGGCAAGAAGAGATTGAAATAAGACGCGGAAAGCAGGAGGACGATGGATGCAGTGAGCGCGTTCCCAGCCTCCCTATTCTGCATAGTGTGTCACAATGAGAGTCAGGGTTTGCATAACCCCTGCCACAGCTCCTAAGGACACATATAATTACAAACGGGGATTAGGGAGCGACAGCATAATGTTCCAAAGCAGCGAGCGAAAAAACAGAAAGGAACAGATTGTTTATAAAGTGCAGGAGGATTGTGATCTGCTCCCGGGTAAACATAGTTACACAAATGTATGTCCATTTCCTCTCAGCAATTCTTACTCCTCCACATCTCCATCTATGCACTACTATGACTGCTTTTTCCCCTGTCTTAATGCACTGTGTGGATCTGAGGTTGCGTCAGCCACTACTGGCATAGTGTTCCCGCACAGGAGGACGACTGTCAGCTCGCCATGAGTCTGTCTTCTGGCGCCCCGAGGCAGGAAACACCATCTTTAATGGAAGGCAACTTAAATCTCCTCGGTGGGTGAGGAGAAGAGGAGAAGACGTTTCGCTCTGCATTTCTTCCGTGTGTGTTCAGGGAAATTAACCACAGCTGGCACCCGCGTGAATTAAAATTCAATCTACATGACCTCGAATCACTTAGAAGCTTCTCTCGGCGAAACTATTATGTCAGCAAGTGGAGAGGGGAAGATTGCATTTATTTCAGAGTGGAATAAAAAAACTACCCTGCTACCTTTTGTACATAACCGTACTTAGCTCAGAAAATATGCGACAAGCTTGATCATTTTGAAGATACCAAACTCATCATCCTGCTCAATTTGACGACTATTCAAAAGCAGGAGGCAGATAAGTGTTAAAAGACACATCTGTAAAAAGGAAGGCCTGTTTTGCTTTGTTGGTACTGGGAAATATATTTAGAAAAAATGCAGGCGCAGGCATTTCTTTTTTTCACACCGGCACAATGCAAGCACATTTCAGCTTCAAATTAAATCGGATTAATTTAGCATGCTTCCCTTGGCTGCGAACAACTGCAAAAACAAGTCAAACACATGTGGGCACACAACATCTTAACAGTTAGGCATCTGTGCAGCTTCACTTTGTTAAACCGAAAAATAACAACAATGTTTGAACAGGACACATTCACTTAAAGACCACAGTGTTTTATTGCTATATGTTTGATTAAATACTCAAAATCCATATGTGAAATGTAGCAGTCTGGTGCGTTCAAGGCATCATTTTGACACTTGCTTTTGTATTGAGGGGATTTTGTTTCCAGATATATGTCGGAATCCACAGGAAGGATAAGATGAGTGACACACACACCTATTGTTGTCAGAGGCTCAGCCGTCACCAAAACTCCATGCTGACAGAACACCTTGACACGTCTATTCTAAACTTAGTCAAACAGTTTCCTGCGTGATACAGGCTGCTGACAGCTTTCAAGATGTAAATGGTTTTTTCCCTATAACCCACTATATTCATTATTCAGCTTAATATATGGCGACGTCAATCATAATGTATGCTTGTTAGTTACACGGCAAAACAGGAACAAAGCATTTCCTGCCTTAAGAAAACAAGACGGGGGATGTATAATGCAGGCTACACAGGCGGTGACTAGATCAAATATAAAGTGTTATTGTGTCACTGCTCACTTATAGTCCTGGATGTATTATTGCCACTTTGAACTGAATATGATATAGCTGTAATGGTAAACTGCAGGTGCAGCTGCTGCGGATGCCTCAAGTCGACCACCTGCAGTGGCACACAGAGGCATAGTGTGCTAAATGATGCGAGGCAGTAACCGTACAGAGCCAGGGAGAATTCACTGGCAGTCTGTGCATGTAAAAAAAAAAAACACATAAGCTTTTTAAGGAAAGAAATCTAAGAAATAGTCTAACATAGACGCATAACATGCAGTATTTCCGCTCTAAAATATCTAACAACGACTAGATCTTTGTTGTATGTGTTGTTAAGTTGTGTACTCCGAGCATTCTAAATGTTTTAACCTTTAAGAAATACATTTGGGCAACTGTGGCAGAGGAGTTTTATTAGTGTCTACCAATGAAAGGGTCAGTTGTTTGACCCAACTGTATCTTCAGTCAAGATACTTAACCCAAACTTCTCCCGTAGGCATGTCTAAAGTATTGAAGATACTCTTCATACTGTAGGTTGCTTCGGTTAAAAGCTAAATAATGTTCATAATAATGCCCTTGACCTTTCTCCATATGACACTGTTTTCAGTTGCCTGCCAGAAGCTTTAGAAATGCACTTTTCATCCATGGTTAAGCCACATTGTGATAGCATGTTTTAGAAGCTGGTTGTTTCAAACTTCATATTGTAACCGCATTACGAAGGCTTTAATTTACTGGGTGTATGGATCTAATGTTATCAAAGAAACAAGCCGAGCAAACGATAGCTATTAGCTTGTAGCTACTGTGTCCTGTGTCTACCAGGAAAACACAGATGTTTTATGTAAAATTGTTTTATTTAGCATTTCTAACAATTATAATTGATAGGTCGTTTTGTTTTGGAGAGGAAG
Source organism: Pseudochaenichthys georgianus (assembly GCF_902827115.2). NCBI lineage: Eukaryota > Metazoa > Chordata > Actinopteri > Perciformes > Channichthyidae > Pseudochaenichthys > Pseudochaenichthys georgianus. The sequence goes on from NC_047526.1 coordinate 11,895,425, forward strand.
AGACTTTGGTGGATATTTCGGCTCCCGGTACAACACCTTTTGAACAATTAACACAAATGAAATGCTAACCGAGAGAAGCATTGATGGCAAGGATGGAGAGGAAAGTAGCAGAAACGAGTGTTACTTTCAATTTAATCTACTGCAAAGATCAGAATGTCTAGGTCATCCTTGCATACATTTTTCAATAAAGATAAAAATGAAGACAAAGCTTAAAAATGGTGAAACATCCTGCCGTCAATTGTCATTATATCTGATGCTTTGAAGTCCGCTGTCCTGCTTTACAAGGCTGATTGGCTAGCCATTCTTCTTCAGCTAATTATTCTTCCTCGTCTGTCACCATTGTTCATTCGCAGTCCCATCCTTTGTTTTCTCAACCTCATTCTCTTTTCTCCATTTTCCTCGTCTTTCCCATCCTCCATTTTACCTCTCCCCCCCCCCCCCCCCACATGTGAGCACTGGCCTGTTAGTCAGGGCAGACCTTGAAGTGTCATTTTCTCCGTCTGCAGAGATAAATGTCTTGGAAAATGGTGCTTATCACCCGATTACGGCGAGAAGTGGGGCTGGGAAACAGCAAGGGCAAGAGGGAAGCCAAGGTGAGAGGGAGTTACAGTGTAGGGGGTAAGGGGAGGAGGAGAAGTGTTATTTACAAACCAGAAAAAATAAAGGAAACTAGAGTCAGAAACATTAAACACACAATGGTTGCTTTCTACAAATGTAGCTGTCTTATAGTGACAGAGTTAAGGGCATCTACATTTTATTAATCATGAGTCCTTACCACATGGATCGGATTTCGAGGCGTAGTCGTGGGGGACGGGGTCTGCAGTTCGGTGGACTAAGGATTGCACCACTGCTTTTTGCAGATGATGTGGTTCTGATGGCTTCATCGGTCTCCGACCTTCAGCACTCACTGGATCGGTTCGCAACCGAGTGTGAAGCGGCTGGGATGAGGATCAGCACCTCCAAATCTGAGGCCATGGTTCTCAGCAGGAAACCGATGGACTGTCCACTCCAAGTAGGGAATGAGTCCTTACCCCAAGTGAAGGAGTTCAAGTATCTCGGGGTCTTGTTCTCGAGTGAGGGAACAATGGAGCGTGAGATGGGCCGGAGAATCGGAGCAGCGGGAGCGGTACTGCAGTCGCTTTACCGCACCGTTGTGACGAAAAGGGAGCTGAGCCAGAAGGCAAAGCTCTCTGTCTACCGGGCCATTTTCGTTCCTACCCTCACCTATGGTCATGAAGGATGGGTCATGACCGAAAGAACGAGATCGCGGATACAAGCGGCCGAGATGGGTTTTCTCCGCAGGGTGGCTGGCGTCTCCCTTAGGGATAAGGTGAGAAGTTCGGTCATCAGGGAGGGACTCAGAGTTGAACCGCTCCTCCTTCGTGTCGAAAGGAGCCAGTTGAGGTGGTTCGGGCACCTAGTTAGGATGCCACCTGGGCACCTCCCTAGGGAGGTGTTCCAGGCACGTCCAGCTGGGAAGAGACCAAGGGGTAGACCTAGGACCAGGTGGAGGGATTATATCTCTTCGCTGGCCTGGGAGCGCCTTGGGATCCCCCAGTCAGAGCTGGTTGATGTGGCCAGGGAAAGGAAAGTTTGGGGCTCTCTGCTGGAACTGCTACCCCCGCGACCCGACCACGGATAAGCGGGAGGAGATGGATGGATGGATGAGTCCTTAGCTTCTTTAAACGTCCAAACTCTGTCTTTCTGGATATCTACTTTATGATAACACAGGAGGAGTATCTGGAAGGTGTGTGAGTTGTACATCTTATTCTATTTCACTCGGCAACAATGGCTTTCTCCAAATGCCAACAGCAAGACTTAATAAAATGAAAAGAAAAACAGCTGAAAGGTGAGTGCTGTGCGGTGTGTACTCAGACAGCTGCACTGTTATCAACCTTGGAGTGATGTTCTTTTATTCAAACAGAATTGTACGGTTAAACTTTAGCTTTATGCTGAATAAATCAACTTTCTGCCACACAGAAATATGTCCTTGAAGACAGAGCCACACATATTCACTACTTTGCCTCGTTTTTTCAATCATAAAAATAAAAGCATATCTGGCTCTGAAGCTTTATCTATCCATGATTTACACATGTAGTTGTGTTAAAACCAAGGGGTTATATTGGTTTAATGTCAGCCATTTGCTTCAGGTTCATTTAAAGCAATTCAAAACGTTTAAACAAAGAAACTTTAATTAAGGATATACTTTTGAGAATTATTTTACAAGGAAAATCAACTATGATTGACAATCTTTAAACGATATTGTTGAAAAATATATAATAGGGCTGTCACACAGTTTAAAAACACTTTAAAGGCGGAACTCAATCAATTGTACATGTAGTTTAGTTTATTTGGTATAGGTAGTGCCATTAAACAATTTGAAAAAACCCCAATATGATTTTGGACTTTTTGTTTTGGCTAGATTATATTTAGAATAGAAAGCCTGTGTTACACACACTAAAGATGTGGAGTTTGAAAGATGTGTGTTTACAAGACAGGGAGGGTCTAATGAAATACAAAGTCAAGCTGAATGATTGGAACTGTACTAGCACCTAACGTAGAACATGTTCAAGTTTCATCACATCGCAATACAGACAAAATTGTACAGAAATAGCTTAGAGTGAATACTAGGGGTGTAACGGTACACGGTACGGGCCCTTCGGTCCGGTACACGTGTGTACCGAAGTGTACCGAACGAATATAACGTTAAACGTAAAAGATTGAGAATGTGAACAACTTCTTGGAAGTAATCTCAGGTGCTGCGTCGCAGCATTCAGAGTAATTTGCTCCCATTGTGTTCAACGCGTCATAGAGCGAGCAAGTCATTTCATTGGACGAGCTGGTCAGAGGGATGCGTTCAAATGTAGTCAGTAATTTGAGGAACTGTCGAAATGGCGAACACAGATAAAGTTGAGCTCGAAAATCCTCCAGCATCATTGAAGTCTCCGGTTTGGGAACATTTTGGTTTCGCAGTTACGTACAAGGATGACGGACAAAGACAGGTGGACCGAACCAAAGCTGTTTGTCGGCATTGTTCAACTAAAATTGGTTACGCGGCTGGCAATACATCAAACTTGCACACTCATTTGAAAAGGCATCACCCGAACGTGTATATCACCGGTACCAAAAGAAAAAAGACTGAAGTGCAAACCCAACTCCCACTAGCATGTAAGCCTCCACCACTCGCAAAAACTTCAGACCGAGCCAAAGCTATTACAAACGGCAAATATCCTTATGTTGCCATGTTAGCAAAGCGCTACCTGGCTGTATCTGCTACCTCCCTAGCGAGAGGGTGTTCTCCACAGCAGGAGACATTGCTAGTGCCAGCAGATCCAATAGTATGAAGCTGCAGCGTCGGAGACAGCAGTTACAGAACCGCAGTTACAGAACCACACACACAGGTCCCGCGTCACGACCGCACACACAGGTCCCGCGTCACGTGACGGGGTCCCACGTGACGGAGCACGTGACGGTGACGGAGCACATGACGGTCAACGCACGTTCACATGAATGTTTATATATATTCTGTTAATTTAGTTGAGAATTTCAAAAATATAGTCTTTTATGTCTTTTATATGTATATTAAACAACACTGTTAATTTAGTTTTGGGTATGTTTATAATTCTCGTTTCATTATTATTCAAAAGAAAACAATACTGTTAAACACTGTTCCTTCTACAGTATCATAATTCTCGTTTCATTATTATTATTAATAAATCAAAGGTGTCTTCGAAGAGGTGCTAGATTACTGAAAAACAACTGTTAGTGTGTTCATGCACCAGCCTGCAAAAGATAAACAAGCAGTTTGACCGAGAGGCATTTCAGTTCAGAATACATTTTTATTTATTTGTATTGCGGGGTCTGCTGTTTCTTCACTGGGGGTGAGGCGGGGTCTGCTGTTCCCTCTCGAGGGAGATAACCTGTCGTGGCACTCTGAACACTGGCTGAAGGGTTCCCTCCAGCAAGCTTCTGGCCTCCAGAGTCCAGAAGGCAAACCTTTGGCCATGCCTTTGAAACAATAAGAACAAGACGTCATCTAAAGTATTGCATAGGGAAAGGCATTGGTGCACAATTGATATGCATTAATAATCTCAACAATAACTGACTAAAACACCTCATGCAATATTACAAAACATGTCAAAATGATGACACTGTCTGATAAACGGTAAACAGGCAGTCAGCACAGTAAAGATTATTTACAATGAATTCAAATTGTAATACAATGACTATTAAAGAAGCATTTACACTGAAGACAGAACTTAGGCTACTGCTGATTTAATGTAGTGGCCATATTGACATGCTTTTGTCATCCGTTGAAGTTTAATTAATTAGCTGACTATAATTAATCATTAGGGTTGGGAAGTTTACTTTTTTTAAATGTAGTAGGTTACAGATGAGTAATTACCCTGTTAAAAATGTAATAAGTAATGTAACTTGACTATGTAACTATTTGTATTGAAATTCTAATGTTAATTATGGTTATTTTATGTTTTTTGTGAGTCACTTTGGATAAAAGCCTCTGTCAAATAACATAACCATAACATACAGTTTCATTAAACAAATAAATAAAATGGTTAACAGTTGGTTTTGCAGCGAGTCATCATAGGCTAACAGATTGCATTTAGCACTTGTTGCTTGTTACAACAGAATAGTTGTTAACTTTAAAAAAAAAAAACATGATTCACATTACTCACACTCTTACTGTAATTAGTGATTCAATTACTCAACTATGACACCTAGTTGGGCTTGCCAAAATCACGCTAGTTTCATTAAACAAATGATCAAATATGCTAACGAAGCTAATGCTTTTGGTAATGCTTTTGCCGAAAGCTATAGCTAACGAATAGTTGTTTTTAGAGACTTTAATACGGTTAGAAGCTATCATAAGCAAACAGATGTTTGTTTGTATTGCCTTAACACTATCATAGTTAATGTTAGCTAATCACACTTCATTTCAAGACACCGGAATTGTTATTAATGTTAAACAAATAAAACTGTAAAAGCACTTCACATTACTCACATTCTCTGCGTTGACGTTCACATTCATGTGAACGTGCTCCGTACACACGTGTACCGAACCGAAGGGCCCGTACCAAATAATTTCGGTACGGATACGTGTACCGTTACACCCCTAATATGTGGCAGTAATTGCTACCTGACATTAAGAAAATTATTTGCAGAAAATATGCCCCGCAGCTATGCAATGCTTATTATAGGATACTTTCAAGTCTACCCCTACAGGTAGAAATACCATTTCGACAACCATTGGAATTGTGCCACTCTACACATATCGCAGGAACCAGCCTCATCTGAATACCAATTGGAAAAATGTTAATAGATTATGGAAGTGGGTGCAGACATGGTACAGTTGGAGATCCCATACATTTAGAAATAAATATGTTCTAAACCTCTGTCCTTATTTTCATAAAGCCTTCATTATTTCCAATCATAATAGGCCATTGTGCAATACACAATGTACAATAATGATGGGAGCTATATTACGAGTTAATCATAGACTCTGCATGTAAATGGGAGAATATAGCATATATTATTGAAGGACTTCTGGTAACCCCTTTTCTAAAGCTGTGGTATTGTGAGACTTACGTGTATGTATTTTCTTCCAGACCATTTTGCAGGAGGAACATTATATCTGCCAAAACAGATGTTTAGAAAACCATGTGCAAAACAATGATTTTAGAAAGCAATACATGTTCTCGCTTTTCAAAGGCAACACAAAGATAGAGGAGAGTAATATTATGGGTTACAAGATACTGTGTGAAAACGAGGCGAGCGTCAATGTCATCCAATCTATGTTCTGCTATTACTACCTATGATTAAACTGTAAAAGCCATGTGGCAACCTATTATTTTGCTGCCATCACGAATGAACATCGAGCAAAATGAGCAGGTAATTGCATGGTGTGTGTGTTCCCGGGTTTTCTAGCTTTGTGAGGACCAACTTGATTGATGTGATTAAGATGTGTAAGAGTTCAGGCTGGAATTATATATTGGAAAAGACTTGGGTAATTGCTGACACAAGGAGCCTGAGCCATTTCAAAATCCATGTGATCAATCAATTAATCACGGAAATAAGTGTGTCTTAAAACGATTACAAATAAAAAAACTAAAAGTAGTTTAAGAAGTGCATTGTTTCCAGTAAAAACATTAAGTATTATAATTAGTGATGTCCTCCTTATCTGCGGTGGATAAACTTCCAGCCATCAGCTCAAGCCCGGATCCATTACTACTCCTTCCCATTGACAGCTGGGAAAACACAGGCACTTACTGTGTTTGGGCGGTGGCATCTTGTCGGTAAAAAAATGCAATCTGTCCCCAGTGGATCGGTTTTGGTGGGTGTGCGTGGTCCTCACTTTGTATATACGTGTGTATGTGTGTGTGCAGTTGCAGCAGACAGACAGAAAGAGGAGAGTCTCAGTGGGATCGCCCCGGCGCTGGGCTGGCACATCGGCAGACAAACACACTTCATTACAGGCCTATTGACTGGGTTACTTTATCAGCTGCACAGCACTCTGCAAAACGCAACTGTCAGCAACACCTCGGCTTCCTAAAAAGCTCCCCTCCCACCCCCTCACAAAGCTCGACTTACTGACGGACTGTTTGAACCGAATATCAAGCCACAAGCACAAATTCCATCTCTTACAGTATATATCTCCCAGTAGACTTGAAATAATGTCCTCTTTTGCAAGTTGGTCCTGAATAATCTGTTACACTTCAGTTTCCCTTTTGGGGATTAACATTTGGGTTAGCTTTTCATTGTAATGGAATGTAACAATCAAAAAAGGTATAAAGCCTCAAGCTAACTCCTCAAAAACGAGAAAGGACAAAGCCCATCTTGAAACATTACCATTACAGGAGGGTACTGATTTATTTTCTAACTAAACCTGTATGCTTGATTCAACCCAATTAGACATATCCCGCGCAGATGGAGCGTTCACTTACGGAAATACCCTTTTCCGCACTTTGGCGAATGATTAAAGCAGGCTCAGCAGGAGACCATAAAGGCGGGTTACATAAATAAAGATAGTTCATATCAACTCCACAAGCATCATCATCTGAAGGGTGAGTAAGGGCACAAACGATGCCTCCAACCATGTTAATACATGTGCACAGTGTTGTATTTTAAGAAACAGCTTCTGTCTTTCCTTCCCCACGAGCACCTGTCGGGGAGGCCAGGCTGTTCCATTCAAATTCAGATCACAGCTTTTTGGCAGGGCTACGCTCGCGGTCACAACATAGACTAGAGGGGTCTATCAGGGCCAGGGCACACCTGCAAGGGGCCTTGGCTCTGCCTGGCTAGTACAAACACACACACACACACACACACACACACACACACACACACACACACACACACACACACACACACACACACACACACACACACACACACACACACACACACACACACACACACACACACACACACACACACACACACACACACACACACACACACACACACACACACACACACACACACACACACACACACACACACACACACACACACACACACACACACACACACACACACACACACACACACACACACACACACACACACACACGCACACACAAAAGCATTGGCTTTTAAACATCCTCAATCCTGTGAAAAAGATGGAATCAAAAACAGGGAGCAGACGCAGAAATGTAGTCGCACAAAACCAGCGAATGATGTTATTCATTGCTTTTTTAACATCCATATTTGAACTCCAATAAGACACACACACGGTGTCTGGCTACCATGCTGACACTACATATGTGTGTGTGATACCGCGGCAGACCTCTGATCACAGGTGCTGTCGTTCCTCATGGGCTGGAGTAAAGAAGACATGCCAAGCAGAGAGGAATGTGTGTGTGTGAGAGAGAAAACCAGAGATGCAGAAGGTAAAATAGAAAGAGATCTCAAGGCTCCGAGTAAAAGAGGACTAACAGAAGAAAAAAGAGACAGAAATCATCTGGATACTAAAGCTGGCAGAGATAGCAGGTACTGTAGGAAACGGAGAAGACAGGAGTGCTGTTGTCTGTTAGTTATCGCCTGGTGCGATCTTTGATCTCCTCAAACAGTCTCAAATATCATGTCACGTTGTATTTTCGTTCCAGTAAACAGAGCAGGAAAATTGCTCACTTCTTTATTTAGCTCCCGGTGGAAAATAAGAAATGACACAGAGCCATGTGTTCTGTTCAATACAAATATGCAGAAAATTATCTTGAGTGTTTCACTTCTGATGATGCCATTATTTGCGTTCCAAAAATATCATTAGTGCAAAATTCGCTGAAACGCCTGGGTTTTCTAATGTTATACAAATCAACAACGGTACAGGCGGAGGAGTGTTTGCACTGTTGTTAAAGTAGAGAATACAATTACTCAGGGCAACATATGCTATTAGTAAACCAGTGACGGTACATGTCTACACATAAAAGTAGTTGGCTGTTAAATCTTACTTTATTATATATATTTTTAAAGTGAGACTCAAAATATGTCTGTACATTTGTTTTCGTATAAGTCATAAGGCACAACAAAACAAATATCTTACGATTAGATTATGTTAGCACTCATTAAGAATCTCAGGAGATAAGGTAGTGTCTCCCAGTCAAATCACTTTATTATTACTTACAGTATTTATGTAATTCAATTATTTTTCTCTAGTTTCTGCATATTGTGTTCCCCAACATGTAGGTATGAATAATGTTCAAGGTCTTCCACACAAAGCCAGGAGAAAGATTGCAGTGGGAAAACCCTTACATGTAAATGCCTATTGTGTTGCCTTTCAAAGTTATCAAATGTACATATGTTGTGTAATTTTGTATTGTATATTTGTAAGCTGATTAAATACCCTCAAAGAGTAATTAGTCATTTAAGAATGTAAACTCCCCAAGAGTTTCTAAAACTCAAAAAGTCACAGCAATTACTTGTTTGTCTTTAACTGAGCTCAAATCATGCACTAATGAAAGCTCATTGCTTTCTCAAAAAAGTGTTTCATGATTTCCAGACCACTGTGAAAATTGGTCTTGGGAACTAAAGAGCCGCACGGTTCCCTCGCCCCTTGGAAGAGGCGGAGAGGTGGGTGTTTTTCATCTGCTGGTGGACTACCGGAGAGATTTACAGCAGGAGCACACGCCGTCCACCGCGGAGAAAATAAACAGAAGGGCAACCATGGCAACCATGCTCCGGAGTCTTCTTCGCTGCTTTTGGTGTATGTTGTGGTGGCAGTAGTGCCACTTACAGGCCTGGCATATTTACTACAGCGTTTCCAGCGGGTCGAGCGCTCTCGTGTGAACGGACACGTTAATTGAACCGAATGCGTGTGAACGGAAGACTTTTTTTTTTTTGGAAAACGAATTTGGTGCGTAAACGCAAATGTACCCGTTTCGTCCTCGTGTAAATGGGGCCTTCATGTGCCAAGATAATGTGTTTTCTTCAGAGCAAAAGTAGGTCCAAAGTTAGACTACATGATTTCTTTTGAACATTTTAGCTGACAAAGCTAGTGTCCTATTTAATTCTAAAGGTCTTCAACGTTATATATATGAATTATCTAGACTACTTCCAATATGTTCCAATGGAATCCATTTGACTGAAATAAAATCATCAAAGAAAGTGTAGGCTGACTTCAACAAACTGTTTTGATCAAATACTACCAAAAGAGCTTATTTACATTCCAGCATGAAGTCAAGTCAAGCGCAAAGGCCAATCATTGTAATGTAAATGTGTGACCTTTGTTACTCACTCAGGGAGAGCGGTGATCTCTATCATTTCACCCCTGGTCTCGTCGTACAGTACAACCCTCTGTTGTCCCGTATAGCATGCTGAGGATCAATAGCAAGCGGCATGTGTGGATACATCTCAGTGGTTGTCTGATATAGTCCCTACGGAGCTCCAGGGGCCGATTAAAAGCATGGAGGAGAGCAAAAACAAAGTATGAGTAATATAATTCCATTTGTTCCAAATTGTTGCGCATTCATTTTGAAAATACAAATAAAATACCACGTTGTTTCAAGTCCAACATTTCTAATGAAAGCAATTTCTTCATCTCAAGTGCATTCCCTTCTGAAGCAGACAATAATTAGCTTCAACAATATTCTACTCTGAACTGCAATATGAGCAATCATTAGAAGCTAATGGAATCAGACTAATTTGTCAAATGAGTTTGCCCACATCCAGACCTTGCGCTATTTGCAGATGATGTTGTCGCCCCCGTTTAATCAGACTGTGAACTCCCACGTGCACGACTGCAGCTGAGGGTCAGACTGAGGGCAGGGAAAGGTGGAATGCTGTGGGAAGTCGCTGCTGGGATAAAGCGTTTTATAACAGCAGAAGGGGAAATGTCCCTGAAGGATGTTTTCACAGTGGCGGGGAATAAAAGCTCGGAATAAAAGCTCTCAATTTACCGCTCACTTTTCTTTACCTGTGGTATACGCTTTGGGCAGTGACCAGGAAAGAAAGATCGCTGACACAAGCGGCGGCCCGAGATGAGATTCCTCCACGGCATGGCCAGTCTTGCTCTCCGTGAGAAAGAGAGCCGTGCAGCAAACCGAGGGGGCTCCAGTATCAAGCTGCTGAGCTCCTGCACTGACAGTAACTGTAGCTTCAGAGCCAGAACAGAGTACTGATCACTGCTCCACAGTAAGAGCTAGGGGAGGAACATATAGGCTGCCCTGTCCTAAAGAAGATAAGGCCAAAAAGGATGCTCTGAAGAACTGTGAAGGGGCTGGAAATGACTGTACTTTTAATTCCATAGGATTTGGAATGAAGGACCTGTACTAGAAATGAAGTATTTTGAAGCTGTTGTTCTGGTTAATGATTAAGTGATCTGAGTTCCACTATTGCACTGTACTCCTCATAATTAGTTACATTGAAGAGTCGCACATTTTTTGGAACAATTTTTAGCACTGACTCAATTTGTAGCAATATACCAGCTAAACAAGGAGGAATCAGCTAGTCTATGAACAAGAAACAAAAATGCAGAGGAATGTATCCATGACAGCTTGAGCAACATCGGCACATTTCACCACTCCTCAAATCTCATTCTGAAAAGTAAAAAAATCCGGATCTGCCCAGACTGAAGCTTTGTTCTACAGGTTATCACCCAGCGGCTACATCACTCACTGAATGCAGAGGTACGGCCGATCGGAGGACAGAAACAGAACCGAGGAAGAAGAGTATCGAGCATTAGGGACATAAGAATTCATTTTTTCTTCATGCGGGTTCTTAGACAGAACGCTGACCTTTTCCCCTTTGTGCTGATAAAATATAGATAGAAAGATTCTGGCTAAGACAAGGTTAACCGGATGAGATGAATCAGCCTTGTAACTGGGCTCCCAATGGAAGTTCAGCTCTTCCACAGGAACAGACATGTACTCTATGTTACATGCATTCAACATGAGTTTCATTATTAAAGGAGGTTCACAGGAAGGATATTTCTTGGTATTTATAGCTCAGACCGTTCCAAACGGAAGCTAAACGCTGATCCTCATTAACAACGTGTTAGCCTCCTGCCAGCCTCATCTAAACACACTTGCTGATGGTTGTACCAACCGACTCACCAGACACTCATTATTCCTCCTCCAAGTACATTTCTTTACACACCTCAAGTTCTTTGGGAAGTACTAAAAGCCCTCTCCTTGGCAAAGCTTGGTAAAATTATGAAAAAGTGAAGGACAATCCGAACAATAGTCCGATAACATACGCGCACAGCACGGAGTGATCCTATCTCCGCCGTCTCATAAAAGCTTAATGCGTCGAAGCTCTTAAAATCCACACTAGGAGAGTCCAAATCCCTAGCAGAGAGAAGTTCAATTGCATCGCACAAGCCTTCCACAGCAAAGGGAAAACAAGGATTCGCTTTTCCAAAGCCACTTGGCAGAAAGTGGAATCCTATTCAGTCTTTCAGCAAAGCTACCATAAATATTGTGAGAGAAGTGTTTCAAGTCACACTTCGGCCTGTCCACTTTGCTGTGAAAAGCTTTTGTTAGCAGATAGCGGCTAAGTTACTGCCACTTCACAGCAGTGTTGGACCAATATGGCTTTTTCAATAACTGTTGCTGGAACTTAGAGAGTAGTGAAGCTAACTGCTGAGTAATCATTTCTTTCTCATATTGCATCGGAATCAATATTTCAAAAACGAATTTGCCGAATTTAAAAGGACACTTGTTTAAAACTTCTCTGCAGTGTCTTTGTTTGCTTAAGTCGAAGAACAAAAAAAGATTGTAATTAATGTCCAAATAATTTAAATAAATGAACTTCGACAACAACATATAAATGAAAAATAAGTTTAGGTAGATATAGCAATAACATTTATCAGCAGATAGCAGCATCAAACTTTTCCTTAGAAAAAATTAAATATGAAAACTAAACACCATTTGTTGTTGTCTCCGAAAAACAACTATCATTCATTAATAAATAGATAGATAAACAAATAAATACTGGATTCATGAGAGCAAAGATATTTTAAAATGTAAATAAGAGGCCCAAATAATCAGTCAACCACTGCTTCAAGACCAACACTTGGGCTACCAGAAAATATATTCCATCAACTTTATAACCCCTGTCAACGTTTAGCACCTACACACACGTATTGATTCAAAGTAAAAGCAGACTTTTGCAGGAGCACACTGACCAAATGGATTTCTTCTTTGCAAATAAAAAGGAGGACAGCTGCTGCCCCCTCTTTAAAAAGTCCTCGACTAAAAAAATAAATCAATAAGCCCTCTGACAAACCCAATAAAACGTAAAAATGATCACTTTGAGAGTACGCAGTCACCAGCCGGAGAGGAATGATTTGAAAGAAGCCTTACCTCTCTCGCAGGTGCTGTCCCAGAATCCCGTTCCCGTGCAGTCGCATACGAAGCGGTTCCAGCCCTCCTTACACGCTCCGTTGTTCTTGCAGGGGCTGCTGTCGCACTGTTTCCCCGTCACCTTGCTGCAAGAGGACTTGATGCCCGTTATGTTCTGGTTCTGGGCGATCTGCCGGATGTCCTTGCTGCGCCCGTCGATGAACAGGTCGCGGATGCAGCCCACGTAGCCGTAGTTGAGCATGGCGGTCCACAGCTCGGTGGGCAGCACCAGGCCCATCCGGCTGTCAGGGAGACCCCCCAGGTACAGGTCCCCCTCCAGGTCCAGGATCTCGTTCTCCCCGCTGGCTGTGAAAGGTGTGCGGCGGCTGTTCACTGAGATGATGCCTGGAGGAGGAAGGGAAACCCATTATTAAGTAAGATTAGATAGTCTTTATTTATGCCAAATTAGGATTATTCTTGTCACCACAGCATGGTCACAGGCTGAAAAGAAAATGTAATAATTAATACTAATCAATAGAAAATACATACATCACAGTGTCTAGCAATATATATATAGATTAAAATAAAAATATAAAAAGGTAAGAGTATTAACAATTCATCCATTATTTGTTAACTATATCCTATAAATGTATGTTAATCAGTTTTTATTAGTTTTTTATTAATCGTTCTTTTTCTGATTTGTTGCTCTTTATAGTTATTTCATGTATTTTAAGTTGGTATTTTTCCCAATAATCAATGAATTTCTTTAAAAAATCCAAAATGCTATATGAATAGAGTACCTAAATACAAAAAAATAATATAGATAGATTAAGTTAGAATACTCTATATAAATAAAAAGGGGTCCTATTTACTTTAGCACAAATGTGTGCAAAGTATTTTTTTATTTTTTTAATGCAGATAAATGTTTGAGGAGGCTACATAAAAATATCACTTAATACAAAAACACTGCAAAAGCTTACGTGTCTTATAAAAAGTCCTAAAGACTGCTGGAGGAGTGAGATAATCTCACTTGTTTCTTGTTGCTATGTTTACATCGAGTGTCATGTTCTACCAGTCAAGTGATCCGTCATGTTTTGCTCGCTGCCGGAAAACATCACTATAAAAGGCTAGTTTGTGAAATAACAGGAACTCCTCTGAAAAACAAAGCGACATTTATCACAATATTTGGCTCTTCTGCTGAAATGATATTTTTAGACTGAATACAAATTCTCAAACTGAATGTGAGACTGACAGAAACCTTTTTGTTCATGAAAGGTGAAGATGCCAACCAGAAGCTCTAAATGTGAGCACTGAAGTTATAAAAGAAGCTGATCAAAATAACTGTGCTAAGCTGTAGTCTGAGTAGGTGGGGGGTGCAAGCCTCCAAACTGGCACTGATCAGTGACTCGGTAACAACCTCTTCAGGGGAACTCTATTTGAGTCATAAATGTACAGGATAGGGGACAGGGATATACAAATCAGTGAGGGAAAAAATAAGATAGCATCCAACAAAATAAGCACTCCTCTGTGATCTAACGACACAAAGAGCCCCAAGACTACACAGTACATAACAAGTATACTGTTTTCAGGGTGTTTTCCAGGAGGCAATTTTATATATTTTTATATTATCCAATCGAAATCCAAATAAATGTACAATCTATGCAGGGATGACATAGTTCAAATGCAGGGGCCCTATTATGTTCTTAGGGGTGTTGACCTTTCCTGTAGTGTATTATAGGATGTGTTGAATGTCAATAGTCTGCCCCCTGCCTGAAACGCCTCAATAGAGTGCCACAGTGACGCGTCCTAAAACCCAGACGTAAGCTGTGCATGGGTTCCTTCGACAAACATTTGAATTTTCTAATCATAAACCTATCGATCATACATCTATCGATTAGATTTATGATTAAAAAATTATAAAAGTAGGGTAGACATGTGGAGATTATCCGACTGAACGACACGTGACCCGTCTCTTAAATGTGTGTCAACCACAGACCTGATTTCCAGCTATGTTCCAGAATCCTATGGAGAAATGGCATTGCGTTTTTGTCGAAGGAACCAATGCGCAGCTTACTTCCGGGGTTTAGGACGCGTCACTGTGGCACTCTATTGGACTCCTTCGTTTACTTACCGTAACATAGTGACATCACAATGCAACACTTCTATTGGCTATCGCTTTTTTTTGTATCTTGTAAAGACATTAAACGCATGTTTCATCAATTTAATAATTGAATATTCTTTACATTATTTGTATGTTGTGTTTTTCATTGCATTCCTTTCCATCATGTTGAAATGTTTAATGTAAAGTAAACTAAGTACTAAAGTCAAAATACAATTATAAAAAAAAAAAAAAGTATAATAATAAAAGCAGGAAAGGAATCTGCTGTGAGGCGTGTCTCTTTTACAAAACTTTAAATAAAGTGAACTGCTCTTAATGAGTTATCTTTAGTTTTTATAATTGAAAACAGTGGGAAAGGGTTAAGGTTAAATTGAGATGACAACAAAGAGAATCATTTAAATATGCATGTACCTCGATTTGGTTTAACTTAACTGTCTGCTTTTATTATATTACCGCTCTGTCAGCCCTCACTGATATCTAGTTTTACGGTTGCAAAAAGATGAAAATGTCACTTCTTTGCAAAATACGAGTCCTCACATTTGACTACTTATTCACCTCCCAGACAGACAGACAGACAGATAGATAGATTCTGGACATATTCGGGGACAGGACATTTCATTCACTTGCAACTCCCTATTAACATTTCCCTCAAGCCACCGGTGTGATTATGCCAGTTCTTAACCATCCCTCAGTCTGGTATCCATATATCTGTCTCATTCCTCTTTTCCCCGTGAAAATCCGACTTTCTCCTCCGCTATCGCACCAGGCGCTGTGCCGGTGATTAATCAAAGCAGCGGGCTGTGACACACGGCTAAATTGGCTGCTCTAACCTGATATATAACACCGACTGTAGCGCCGACTCACACACCCTGGTTTCTCTGGAGGATCGTACCTAATGCAGAGATTGTGTTGGGTTTCGGAGCTCAAGGCAACAGAAGTTTCTAACCCCTTTCTCTAATACAATATTCTTCTAATACTTTCTGTGTATTTGGCCATGTTTGGAGGTCAGAGGACATACAAATGGAAGGAAGCGAGAGTCAGAAGCTATCTAAAGAGAATTTATGGCTTTATCGGCGGTGATAAATCATCGCTGGAATTAATAGATTGTGGAAGTTGGCATCATCCTGTGGTTGTGAGGCAGGAAACAAAGATACAATAAGATGGAACATGATTACAAGTTTGGTGCTTACAGCTAGGGGAGCTAGATACAGCGATTCAAAGATATTCTTAAGGTTTTTCTCTTTAAATTAATACAATTTCCATTACATTTAATCATAATTATTAATGTTGAGGAATGGTTAGAGTCTGGAGGAAGGAAAGCTTTGTTAATTAGTTAGTGCAAAGAGCAAGTTTCACATTTCTTATTTTATTTTTTTGTAAAACAACATTATTTCGGGTCTGGTTAGGTCAACAATGAATTAATTAGAAAATCAATAAATGGTAATTTTGACATTTCTTTTGAATTTGTAACTGGAAGACAGACAAGCCAGCTCTTTGAGGATGCATAGTGGTGTTTTAAATGCTAACATTAGCATGCTAGCCTCATCAAAGGGACAATGCTGTGTTTCAGTGCATGCAATACTTTGTTACACTGCAATGTCACATCCCTTTTATTTTGTGTTTCTTTGTCTCTATGCTTCTTAATGTTTTGTGTAAAGCAGTTGACGATAGCATGGGCGCAAATACAAACTCCAACCTGAAATGTTGCTCCTTTTTGCTGTTTCATATTGTCGATTTAATATCTTTGGATTTGGTTACTTTTAACACGGAAAACATTTTAAAACAGCACTGTGGCTTTGAGTAGTAACATGCCTGTAAAGTAGGTTTCCGTTATTATTTTGGAGACTTTCAAGATTTAAATGTAATATACAATATACAGTTTCCAAAATAAAATATTGTGAAGTCAGCGCAGCGATACTGCAGGAAACACTAGTCATTCTTCAGTGTCTGGATATATTGTACAGAAGCCTCCCTTTATTTCTATTGATTCTTGTGTGCCCATAAATTCATCTGAAATGCCAAAGGCAACATGTTTTTAATTGAGCAAATAATTCAGTTTCCTGATGAATCCATTGTGAGAAAATAAAACGACATAACGAGTCCCAAGTGCAGGTGCAGGTTAACACCCTGTCAGAAGGATGTAACACAGAAATGAATTCTGCTATAAATAAACTGTGTGACTAGAAGTAAGATCAGAAAAGTGAGTTCTGATGGAGGAAATGTTTCAGTTCTTTCCATTTCCCCTCCTTCCTTACCTGAGCGTCCGTCCCTCTGGATGTCCACGTGGTGCCAGGCGCCGTCATTGACCTTGGCCTGCGTGGCTTTGACCTTGATGGTGCCGGACCCCATGTCCAGCAGCAGAAACAGCCCTCCGTCCAGCAGCTCCACCGCAAAGAAGTCCACCTTGTTGTTCTTCTGGCCCTTAGCTTCCCGCCGGTCCTGGGCCTTCCCGTGGGTGAAGAGTATCAAGCCGTTGGGTTCAGAGGTGCGGAAGTCAAACGAGATGGAGCCGACGCGTTTCGTGTTCCATTTGGGCAACGCCAGGTAGGAGTCGGGCGTCTCGAAGTTGATGGGGTCGAGGGTGGGGACGTTTTCACACTTGAAGACCACGTCGCCCTGGAGTTTCATCTTGGGGTCCACGATGCGGGCGAGGCGGGAAAGCTCCAGACGGATATCGTTGTTCTTGTACACCACCTGGAAAGAAATATATGACATGAGTTATTTAGCTAATGATTTTAACAAAAGGATAATACAATAAGTACAATAAACCACCAAGATTCAAACAAGGCACAGTGCACTGTTCCATTGTAAGGTGCATTTAGGTTCGGTTAAATGGCCGCAATTGAAACAGGTTGGCTTTGATTTTGAATCCAAGATAATTGAGAGCTGTGTTTTTTTATGGGAGGGGTACCTGGGTCCAACTCGCAGTCAGGGAGTAGCAAGCCAACTAGGTGATGTAGAGTGTAGAGTGTAAAGCTGCATTCACATTAAATGGGTGGTAAAACGGCTCCGTGTTTCCCTAGTCATTATCCACCCCTCGAAATTGTCGCCAAGCGCTTCAATATCGTTTACTACTCACCATCCAACGCGCAACCATTCAGATGAAAGCTGTATGGAGCCGGGCCGGCTAAAATGATTGGTCGTGCTTTTTACAGTACTACGGCTTCCACAGATGACGTTTTTTTTATGGATTTTTTGTCAAAGCACTTAAAGATATTCATTGCTATCGGGATGTTAAGAGCATTCCATGGAATATAACAAAAAGTGTATCTCGAGCCGGTTTCTCAAACTTACCTACCCCACCTTTAACTGGCTGTTATTTGTGTCCATGATAAAGCAATGAGCTGATCCATTCACAGTACAATAGTAGAACACAAGTGTCTTACAAAGGGATTCTTGCAGTCCCTGGTAGGTAGGAAGTGCAGGGAGGGGAGTAAAGGTGTAGTGTAGGAGAACTTGGGTTCTTATTGACGTATGCTTTAGAAAATACATGCCATTTTAGTGTGAAGATGGCGAGTATACCTCAGTGTGAGTTGTGTCTTCAAGGGATTTCTTCTTCATTTATTTTCCCATCAGTACGGGGATAGTTTGCATGTACAATAATGTTTGAAAAATCGGTATTTCCACGAGAATCAATTGCACTTGATTGCAATGTGTAATACCATAGCATCAATATACCATAGTGCCGATTTGAGAAGAGCTGGATCAATAAAACTAATATGGTCTAAGGCGTGCGTCGTCCAATTTGTTTCTCAGTCATCTTCTATTTCAAGACCAATTTATCCAAGATGAACAGGAGATTGTTCGCAAATGTGTCACTGTATTGTCATCAGATTGAACACCTGCCGACTGAGAGTGAAGCGTGAGCAGCGATGGCTGAATAATTAGAGCGTCATTCCGTGTAATGTTCAAAAACAGCAGTCTTTAAAGATTGGTGAAATACGCCATGGGATGATTCGTGACCCGGTGAGAATATACCCATTATTATACTTATTTACCCACAGTGAAATTGCTCAAAACCCCTAATCCAAAGTAGAAAGAAGCCCCCTATTATAGTCAAACAGAATACTACTGAAA